>NC_089722.1:26248641-26548641 GCF_035083965.1 Branchiostoma lanceolatum | reverse complement strand
TGTCCGCCTAGAGAAATACACAAATAAAGTTTGAAGTGCCCAATAGTGACATCTTGATATGCAACGTAAGAGCATTGGAATAAAGGTGCTACGTACATCAAGCAGTACATACACGAAGTGATCATCTAGTTTTTAGATGTGTGAAATTGGGTGATATTTGTAACACTGGGGTTCAAGCGCCTCCAACTGACCAGTCTAACTAGTCGCGACCTTTTAGCCTAGTGGTTAAGCCTTAACCACTAGGCTAAAAGGTCGCGACCAGTTAGACCGGTCAGTTCGAGGCGCTTGAACCCCCAGTGTTACATATTTACACGGGGATCATCCGGACACCCCATTTCCCGACGTGCCTTGCAAGGCCAAAATGGCGGCTGTCCTAAATTGAGCGGTCTAAAGTTGTAAGTTTTGGTCAAACTAACTATGACAATGGGGTACAATAAGGTCGATATGAGTGATCAGACACCGTTACCGATATCTTGGTGAAGACGTAGAGAAGGAGAGAGACCACGGACAGGTACACGGTGATCCTCTGTCCACCAAACCGCTTCCTCAGGTACTCTGGCATCGTGAACACCTGTGGGGGACGAACCGGTGCTCATTTTACATTGAGTAACGCTTTAAAATTGAATATTACAAAAATACAAAAACCGTCCTCTTATGGATATGGATACTAAAGCTTTAAGCTCTTTAAGCTTTGTCCAAACGACTGATGACATGACTTACCCCGGCGGATATGTAGACAGGTACAAATATCCATCCTAACATCACCAAAATGAATATAGCCTGTAGAATCGCAGGAAAAAGTCCATATCAGATAGGCGATAGAGGCACAGTGATCGACAAGTTCGGTGTAAATCAGTGGGCCAGTATATGGTAAGATAAAGCATATGTCGTAAGCTTTCAAAGGCAAACAAATGAATAAATGATACATGCAGAATCCCGGTACTTTAATCCGGAAGACGATAGTTTGAAAAATGTTTTGGAGCTGCTAGGAATAAGCTACCCGGTAAGGCATCGGTTTGGGAACGTGATTGCACCATATTGCTAAGGTATGGTGTTTACTAGCCTAGAAACCATACCATCGGGGGCTCCTCGATATATCTAAGGCGCTGGGAGCGACCCCACCCGCCCAGACAGCTTAGTCCGCTCGGGGTGTATTTACGGCCTTGGATTAGATTCGGTGGCGACGTAATTACGATGGCTGCGGAACTACGGTTGCTGCGAAAGAACACAGGCTAACAGAAGCAGGTCAATATAGCACAGTGGGCCCAGTAAAACACACCTGAGCCGACACGTAGAGACTGGATACCAGGCTAGGTGTTTACTTACGTTCCATTCGTAAGCCACCACGGCAATACCTGAAGCTGACGCCGTTCCAGCCAGCCCCACGAAGTGTACACTGCCGATGTTACTGGCGAACAGAGAAGCACCGACCTGTGAAGATCAATCGTTGTAGTTTTCTGATGGTAGTTTGCTGTTTACATTAAATATACTATTATGATTACTATTTGTCTATCAAATTTATACAGGAAATGATAAGATCATAATAATATAAAGGCAATAAGCTGATTCATAGCCGTTTTCAAGAGTCCCAAATACCATGGGTACTTCAGGGGGAAAACATTCATTACCATGACAACCAAGGTACCGGTTGGACCGGACACAGTACGCATGCACGACTTACGTGTTGTCGTGTTAAGGATGTTGTATGCCCACGAGCTACCCATAATGCCCCGCGTCTCCCAATATGCAATGGGATCCGTAAAAGGTATAAAAACCAGGGCTCTTGAGAGAAAAATGAATAAAAAAGTATTCATTTCATAAATAACTTTTTTCACGATGAATTTTTCTATCGAAAATCATACTGCCCACCGGCCACCATGACATGTCTCTTCCTGCAAGAAAGTATCCTTTTGCACTTCCACGGTTGGCTCGTCGTGTTGACTACAGTAATGAAGAAAACAGATACAAAATGTGCATTAAGTTTCATGCCATGCCCAACACATGTCTGTGAATCTGACTATATTTGTTGTTGTTTGCCTGTAATATTCCCAAATCATACAAAACTGTGTCTTCATAGACATTTGTAAAAGTTGTCCCTTCAAATGGCAGTATATGAAACTTAGACGTCCGTGTGATATTTCTAGTCTCTACCAGACTAACTACGCCAGGGTTTCACTTGCAGACTCCTAAACGACTGACTCTACTGGCTAATTATTCCTTTTTCAGCGAATTCTACGATTTATACGCCCGTAAGAGGGCCTGGTGGAGGCTATGATATTTCCAAGTTCAGCGACGTTAGCACAGAAACGTTTGGACTTTGACCCATACAGAGAGTCAAACACTGTAAGCAACACAACAACACTACAGTCTCTACTATATTTTTCATCGTGGCACATCAATTTCTAATAAAGATCTACAAAAGTGAACTAAGATTGTTAAGCTTGCACATGGAACATATAATATAGGATAGGTACAAAATAAGATAAGTGAATAAGTGGTGACTTTTTGTCCAACACAGCTTGAACAAAGAGATTTATCATTAAACAAACTATTGTTAGACTGCAGTGTTTGTTATTCAGTGTCTACAAATTATTGACCAAGTTTTCCGACGCCTACGCTTTGAAAAAGGGTGTGCTACGCATTGACCTACCCGCGAGTGACCGTTATGTACGATGCACTGATTGATCTAAAATTCCAATGTAGTCATGCGTACAGTTCTTGTCCAACAAACATGCGACCAATATTACAAGTGTTGCTACCAACAAGAAATACTTACCCATAGTCCTACTCCTAAAATGATCGCAAAGTAGACCCCAATGACCACAACGTCAGCCCAGTGGATCTCGGCAGTTTCGCCCAGTTGTGTCGGTGATTGTGTACTGTTGTACCTTGACCTTGTCGTGGTCATTACGCCAGTAGTACTGTCCATCGCTAATAATCGCTATGCTGATACGTTAACACCTCTGATTGAATCAGTTGATTAACCAACCAGCAAAAGGCTTTCACTTCCCCAGGGTACAGACACGGGAAGAAGAGGGAGTGTGGGATCAGGTAGTCCCGTTGCATGACGGGTACGTTTGGTTGCTGTACTCCGTATCTACACAGAGTAAACAGGTGGGATAAAGGTCATTAACACCACCTAGAGGAATCACCAATATTCATTCAAATATCAACGGCCGCGGGTAAGTAAATGTCAAGCAAATGGTTTTCAACATGTTTACGCACATTCTTCAGCTACGGTCGATGGTTGATTCAATACTACCGCAGCTAAGAGGCAAAGCTAGAATGATTATTATGTTCAAAGTCACCATTGCATCATATACACAGTTCCTCACAGCACACAGCATACCATATCATAACATTTTAAGTTCTTGTGGTTTCCTTTATGTCAAAAATTTAAAATAAAAAAAAACAACTCGAGTGAGTGACTAATACGCAAAAAAGCACAACTGTAGTACAGACGCCATTTTTATTGCAAGTCTGCCGTTTTACACACCACAAAATAGAACTCACGAAGATCTTTAATGTCGCAGCATATTTACATACAGCAAATCAGCTTCAACACGTATCAATTCCATTTGAATGCAGCTTTTGGGGGGTTAAAATCTGCTTACAACACTAAAAGATGTGTATACTAGAACAGTCTGTAGTTGCAGTTGTAGAGTAGTGCAATTACTATAATATGACGGCTATCATAACTTCTGTTTGTTAGGTTAATATTTTCCATATTTCAGTGGTCCCTTGATCTGAAGGCTCTGCAATGTTATTATTACATTCCATAGATTATAATTTCATTTTTGTTAAAGACGATTGCGATTTCATTAGTTTAAGTACTTCCCATTCTATTGTATACCAGGAAATGACGATCACACTTATTTCCAATCTTCAAAATAAAAACTACTAAATACAGCTCCACGTAAAATAGTGGTCCAGTTCCACACTTATTTTCGACTAATACACTTTCATAAATCATTATGTACAATATCACTTTCTCATCAACTTTCAAAGTGCTTGATTTTCAATTTTTGAAATTTTGAAACCCTGGCTAGTTACGTTCTAAGGAACTGTAATCTTTACGCATAGAAGGCCCAGAGGAATACTCCGACGCACATCATGATGACGGCATTGATGTTGAGGATGAGACGAGAGCGAGGGTTCTCCTTGATGGAGATGCTGACTTCCGGTTCCGGTGGGGCTTCTTGGTCGTCCTGGTTGATGCCGCACATCCAATCAAAACTGCGCTTCCACAGAGGTGGCGATTCCACTGTGTTGAGGATTAATCAAATCGTGATTTAGAAAGCAGTCTAGTACTGTTCCCAATGATACAATGGCTTACGTTCATTCATCATTATTGTCATGCGGCATCTAAATAATGTCACGTCTACGCAGGTCACGTGATTAAAAAGAGTGAGCAGTAGCCCTGAAGAAGGCCGAAAATTTGGTGGAACATTTTCTCAGAGGAAATTAATGTTTGAAAAGAAAGTTTGGTCTTAATAATCACGACTAGGTATTTTCTCATCCTTAACGTTGAGTATTTGTGGTTATGGAGTTGTTACAAAAGCAAATAATTTAAGGAAATGTCCATTTACCCATGTTAACGGTGACATCGTGTTCCTCCTTGTCAGCCGTCTCCTTCCCGTTCAGAGCCGACATCTCGACAACTTCTGCTGGTTTGTCCAGATCGTCCCTCTCCTCCTGGCTGTGGCGTGTGGCCCAAGTCAAACGGTGGAGCTAACAGAGAAACAAGACGCCCAATGTGTTAACTACAAGTTAAGTTATTTCCAGTAGTATTATACAACCAGTCAGTCACCGACGTTTAGGATGCTTTCAGCTGCCTTCGTCAGGGTGTAATGAATTCTGCTACTCCGTACCGACAGGTGGCGTTGTGGTGGCGAAAAGGATGCGGTCCCAAACGTGACTGAGTCTACCCCCCTTGTCCATATTGAAGACTAGTACTGGTTTTGATTTTCTAATACATGTAGCTTCCTTCATGCAGCGTGTACATTTATTTCTAAATGACAGATAAATCTAGTCACGGAAAAGTGATTTTTGGGATCTAGATATCTATTCATCAGAAGTCCGAATGATTTACTCCAAGTGACTGTGCTATAATCTTGCCGATAATGTCTTTGGCCATATTTGACCACATCTGCCCTTTTTCCCAGCTGAAAGAGAAGAGGAACTTACGTGTTTATCGTCGATGGGTGGTGTACAGAGACTGACCACGACCATGACAATGGCACTGACGGCGAACAGGATCATGGCGAAGTACAGGAAGTGGACCCTCCACAGCACGGCCGGCCGGAACTCAGGCTCTCCGCACCCTGGCGACCCGTAGGCGAAGTCCATCACCAACCGGATCAAACCAACCACCAGACCAGACATCAAGCCCCAAAATGCACCCTGGCGTACAGAATAGAGACAACTGAAGTCATGGTTGGATAATAAAGTTCATTGATACACAAATAAGAGAAATTCCCCTACCAACGCTTCGGTGCCTACGTGCTACTTTCCTTAGGGTAATAATGACTAGTTCTACTTCCCACTGCTAGGTGGCGCTGCATTGGGAGGAACGCGGTCCCAAACGTGACTAAGCGTGTACTCCCCCTCGTCACGGTTCATGACCGGAATAGACTTTTTGAATTCTGAGCCATATCGCATCATAAAGTTGCATGTTTCAGCCTTCAATACGAAATGTATTCACTGCACATCTAAGAAAACGGTTCCTTTAAAAACTACGAACATCCAAACAAACAAATAAACAAACGAACAAACAAACAACCTACCGGCTCCGTCATCCTCTTCCAGAAGATGCCGAGGATGAAGCTGGCGCAGATGGGCGGGGAAAGGTAGCCGGTGACGGCCTGGATGTAGTTGAAGAGCTGCCCTCCTTGTGCGGCCTGAACGATAGGGATCCACAGGATGCTGATCCCAATCAGCACGAGTACAAACACCCTAAATAGAGAAGAAAAATTAATGTTTCCAAATCCTCAACAACACTGTCAACAGTTTCAGGGAAAGATATGTCACCACAAAACGTCAACTATGCGGATTTTTTATGGTACTTCAATGGAAGGTATGGTTGGTACTAGTGTCTGATGTTCTGAACACGCTATATTCATGATAATTGTAGCTTTTGGGTTGGTTTGGTTTGGACCCCTGACAGCCATTCTTTGAACTGCAGGGGTGTTTATGCCGCGAAGTTTGAAACAGCATACATGTAGCTCAGAAAAGGTAGATTGGATTTTTGGACCTAAAACAATGTGGTCTATGATTATGAAAAAAAGATACTATTTTCAATTAATACAGAGAAAGACTGATCTTACAAGAAAAAAAACCCAAAGAACATTATAGAGTTCGGACCTGCCAACGATCATGAGCTCCCTCTCCGTGGACTGCGTGCGGAACTTCCTCCAGATGTCCATGGTGAAGATGGTTGAGGAGGAGTTGAAGATGGAGGTGAGAGAACTCATCAGGGCCGCCAGCATCACCGCTAACATCAGGCCTCGCAGACCTGCAGGGCAATATTACGTCATCGATCTTAGACGTAGCCATAGTTGTAGTCCTATTGGCAAAGATGCTGAGACTTTCTCGAACAGGCGTGCCCGCTGGCTATTTGGATCAACTAAACCTATTCCGGTTGCCAGTCATGAATCATGATGAGGGGGATACACGCTTAGTCACATTTGGGACCGTTTTACTCACTGCAGCGCCACCTAGCAGCAGGAAGTAGACCGACCCACCACTGAGGGAGGTAGCAGAAGGACTACCGAAACGGTAGCAAGTAAATCATTTTGGTTGTGCTACAAATGACGCTATTTTCCTCTGAGACTTTGTTGTGAACAAGGAAGTGTTTATGTACTTTGTAACCGGGGCATTTGGTACAAAAGTCATACAAGTCTAACATGTATATTTGATGGTAATACATTTCCATTCGAATACACCAGCTATACCATGTCTACATAATCGTTTTCTACAACTTCACAAGTTTACAAGGTAAATATAGAACTTTGTAGTACAAACGATAGACTTTTTAAGCGCCCCACTATGTACCTGTAGGCATAATGGACACCACTAGTTTCGGGTATGCCACGTTGGAACAGCCGGCAGCATTCTGGCAATATCTTAGACACTCATCGGGGTCCACACAACCCACTTCATCTGGAAGTTTAAAAACACAGAAAACCTTCCATTATACTTTTAAACACGAAAAGAAAGACGCACTAAATAACGGCAGTGAGAAACATAAAAGCTCTTCAACAAATGGCAGTAAGAAAAGTGCGACCGAGGGTACACAAACTCAAAGAACAACTATAGAATAATGACGGTGCAGTTATCACGTACTTGGATAGAGGGCTCTGCTGATCATGCCCGGCAGAATCATGAGGAAGAACGGAAGAATCTTCAGGTAGCCAGCCAGGATACACCCGCCCTTGGAATGTTCGATTGTCTTGGCGGCAAGACACCGCTGGACGATCACCTTAACAAATCAATAGATAAGTTATTCTACGTTTAAAAGAAATATGTTTTTTTAGCATTTCGAATACAATGGAATGTGCGTTATGCTAATGGACCTCATTTGCATAATCTATACAGAAACTACATATTTCCCTCACGGTAAGTACTAAGGATGTCATATTGGAGTTGCATGTATGATGAAATCGATTTTACTTCGATAACTGCAGAGAACCTTTCACACACATAAAGTGCCTTTTTGGTTGTTTTTTTTTTAAGCGAAAACGTCTGTCTCTTGCAGAAAACACACCTGATCTGTACACCAGTACCAGGTAGCCAGGATGGTCAGACCGAAGATGACGCCAGGCCAGGGCAGGTCGGCGTTGATCGGGTCCCTGAACATGTGAAGCGCGTCCGCATTGGGGATCCCGCACGTGGTGCTGTTGTCTCTGATGACCGGCACGGCCAGGAAAAATCGCCGGATCATCTCGTTGTATCCTCCGACTTTGGCTAAACCTGTTGTTTTGTTGGACAGAAATTACGGTGTGACTGTTAATTAGAGTAGTTTAAAGTAAGAGAATAAGCACTCTAGCATATAACCCATTGAAAACTTTCTGGCAAATCATCAACTACCATAAAATGATCTTCTTTGAGGTATATATATTCATTAGTGATCATTTGAGAGGGTCAAAAGATCTACATATGTCCAAAAACGCTAAAGATATGATTGGCTGATAATGTAAATAGGGACACCAACATGGCGGCAGACACAACGATGACGTCACGTTCAAACGTTCATATTTTCAGCAGTACTTACTGAGTCCGGTCAGGACAAAGGCTCCAGCCACCATGATGACAGTCTGGGCTGTGTCGGTCCAGATCACGGCAGACAGTCCGCCTGGGGGAAGGGAATCGGCATCAACATCGGTTGTTTTTGCTTTTTTTAAATTTTATTTATTTTTTATTAATCTTACCAGGGGAAGTATCGTCTTGTATTGTATTGTAAATTTGATGTCTTTTAAATCCATATGTAATATGTGATATGCACATTGTGTAGGAGGGAAGAGACAATTACAATAATGATACTTGCCACCTACCATATAGTTATGAGGGTGATGTGTCTGTTTCTATCGTTGCAGCGTTTCACAACAGAAAACATTTGTTTCTAACAATGTAGAAGCTGAATTTTGCATTTCGTCCTCAGCACGCTATGGAAGACCTACCCGTGACCGTGTAGACGGCTGTGATGGCCAGTAGTAGCACCACTGCCAGGTACAGGTCCCACTTCAGAGACTGTTGGATGAACACAGCGCCGGCAAAGATGTCTGCCTACAGAACAAAAACAAAGCACAAACATGAACCTTACAGAAACCACAAACGTCAATCCTACAAAAGTATAGCCCGATAACTAAAATATACAAATCATCAATCAACAACATACCTAATAACGCCCCCTTCCGGTGCACATGTGTTCCGCAAATCCAACATGGCGACTGTTCCGGTCATTAGCAAATAGCCATGTATAATGTTAGAAACCATCATAATCAGTATGTCTGTATGAGTGATCAGGGAACGTTACCGATATCTTGGTGAAGACGTAGAGAAGGAGAGAGACCACGGACAGGTACACGGTGATCCTCTGTCCACCAAACCGCTTCCTCAGGTACTCTGGCATCGTGAACACCTGTGGGGGAGGGAAACAGTGTATAAGTAAAATATCATTCTTCCGTGAATAGCTTTGGGACCGCATCTTCGATGCAACGCCATCATACGGCAAGGGGTAGTTAGGTCCATTCAGGCCCTAAGAAAGCTGAGGAATTACCCAAGAGTTTTCGACAGTGTTTATGGTAGAACCTTGAGCGATAAGACTCTCTGAAAGACTGTTATTTGAAGAAACATTTTATGAATGTAACGCATCTTATCATTGTCTTATAACAACGTAATGGTACTTAAGTTATTTCTTACCCCAGCAGAAATGTAGACTGGAACGAAGATCCACCCTAACATCACCATGATGAAGATGGCCTGTAAAAAGGTAAGAAAAGAAATCAGTTCTACTCTAGACGCCAGAAATGTCTACTGATTTTGAATCCCTCGTTTAGGAATCAAAGTTTGTGAGCACTAAGAAAGGTCCATATGGTGTATAGGGCGGCGGCCTTCTCCATTTCCTTAGTCCTTGGACAACACAGCCGTACAAGCACAGATAATACTACAGCAGGGGGCTCGTCCGGTGTGTGTTCAACTTTCATATTCTTTCCCATTCGTGCTGATTGATAAGCAGAGAAGCAGTAGTGCTTCAAATTGTGAGGTGTTTGGTATGACTCGGTCAGTAGTTGAATCCTCGACCTACCCTTTAGGCTTTTGCTGCGGTAATAGTACTGTGAGCACTACATGTACTTACATGTAGCATTTATGCCAAATTTCCATAGAGAGGTACTGACTCTAATGAAACAAAAGCTCTATAATAAAGGTTTATAGTACAAAGTTCTGGCCTGACATTTGCGGTGCTCGACTTGGGACCTTAATGAGACACAAATGTCAATGTGCGACTAGATTTGAACCCCAGCCACTTAACAGCGTACGTACGTTCCACTCATACGCCACCACAGCTATCCCTGACGCAGCCGCGGTCCCAGCCAGACCCACGAAGTGCCCGCTGCCGATGTTACTGGCGAACAGAGACGCACCGACCTGTGAAGAGAAAATATTTCAAGAAACGGTATACGCAGTGGTCAAAATATTAGCAGCATAGACATTGTTTGCAAATAGCTACAATAAAAGAGAACGACATTCAAATGTTAGCCCTTGTTTTGAAGAAGGATCTTTAAAACTAAATTTTAGAGTAGAGACGGAGGACGTCACAAACTACTTGCTCCGCCCCTCACTGAGCCACGTGTTCGCAATCTGCATAAAGTGACGTCATAGGAGCGGTGGAGCCATTCCTTCACAAATACTGGAGTCGTACGTCCAAAAAGGGGTACGTCCAATTTTTGTGTTGGAAATTGAAGTTTAAACATCTTTTTTGGTAGACGTTTCTTGTTATTTTCATGTCTTTAAAATGTTAGGAATACATTTGACAAACACTTCTTACTTAGTTAATTTAAGATCAGTTATATTCATCTTACCGGCCACCATGCCATGTCTCTTCCAGCCAGAAAGTAGCCCTTTGCACTGCCGCGGTTGGCCCTCCATGCGGACTGAAGGGAAGAGAAGAAACAATCACATCCTTGACACGTTTGCCTTGTGAAGCTGTGTCTTTGAGCTAACAGTACAGCCTGGGTTGAGTACTTCATCGGGAAGGACAGATCTACATATGTTTTGACAGCAAGACCCTTGGAGACAGTGGAGACAACAAACAGGCCGACTTGGTATATACACCAAGTCTTAGAATTCACCTTGAACTCTGCATACCGGGTCATAGGAAGGTCATGTGATAACTTCGTACCTAGGATATGCAGTCTGAAATGTATTGTCTTTGCGGTGTGCCACTTGTCCTTTGAAGATTAAACTCGAACGGTATGTCATAAAATGAATGATAAAATGTAGACCACTAAATATTGGAAGCTCCATTTCTTGAATGACAAGCTATTTTGAACCAAGGTTTTGAACCCATCTCATAAATCATTTGCTCTGTTTACTCTGTGACCTTCCAAGTTTCATAGAGGCAAGTAAGTACTAAGAGGGAAGTTCAGTTTAGTCACACTTCAAAACTTTCTGAGCTACGTGCAACACCACACGTTTGTATGACCATACATTCTATACCAGAATCCCTAGGAGTCTAATGATACAATAAATCACCGGTTGTTCGGGCTTGTCTGAGTTTTCCTTAATTATGTTTGCAAACGCAGGATAGAGGCAACGTGAGCTCCAAAGGAATGAACAAACACCTGTTCCCACTCCTTACCACCCCTGCCCCTTACTTGGTACAGCCCTTCACGCTCTGTCGAATTAATACGTTGGAAACTGTAAGAAATCACGTCTGTAAAAAATCTATCAAGTTCCCGCCATCTGACATGAAAGATTGAACCCGGCTACTGTTTGGGTACACATGAAAGACACATTGGGGTCTCTAGGGTGGGGCTCGTTTCACTCAGTCGGCGGGACAGGTCGCAAGGTTGTCCCAACAAAGGATAACTGTTATGTGCCCCTCTTTAGGTTAGGAATGAGACGAAAGAAGTAACCTCCAAGCAAATGTAGGGTCCGGGTCAGTGTTATATATGTATTTTTGACTCATTTTACACCTCTGTCTGGTGGTCCGCGTTTCTCCCTATTTCCCTTCCTAAAAACGTACTAAATGCCACAAAAACCCAAAAATACTGAGGTAAGACAGTCACTGAGCCGCACCCTGCTTCTGCTTGGAGATTACAAGGTATCCCTTACTTTATCCGATAACCTATATATATAATAGGGACGTCCCTCGGATAGGACGTTAAATGGAGGTCCCGTGTTTGGGGAGAGCAACACCCCGCGCACGTTAAAGAACCCACCACACCTTTCGAAAAAGAGTAGGGGCATGCCCCGGTGTGCGATGGTCCAAATATTACAGTCCGGTCTGGGATGACATCTTGAAAAGGTGATAGTTCACCTGTTATGTCAATCCTTCCACAAAATGTGGTAAATCAAAATAAATAAATAAATAAACATAGACATATGACGTATATTGTCCATATACATTGTCCATATACATGTTTGACCACGTTTCAAAGGGAAATATGTTTTCTTTGCCTGGAATGATTCCCGCTTAATTTAGTTTCTTCGTCACTGCATTTCTGTCAAAGATAATGAAGCCTAAAGGGCATTTATGTACTCTAGAAAGAACTACCTGACTGCCTACCGTATGTTTGCTAACTCGTCCTCTTTTGCAAGTTTGACGTACCACATAGAGACCATTAAACCGAACGTGTACCAAACGGGCGTACCCTGTGTGTTTTGCTTGACCGGAAACACAAACATGTAACAAAACATCAAGAAACGGTTGGAAGGAAGTGGGCAGTTACCGTAAATAGCTTCAAGAGGTAAATCATAGGGTACAGTGTTGATGGATGGTGTGCACAGAGGTCAGGTGACCTTTAGTCTCACATCGGTCGTACGATTGTTTTCCTTTCGTCGTAGGTTTTTCAGCGAGGCTATAACAGAATCGACCGTCGACAAGAATCTACGGCAAACTCTTCCGTCACAACACAGCTGATTTTTGTACGACACATCCGTCGCGCTGTCCAAATTACTTCAGTTTGCTGTCGATCGTATGTGTACAATCCTGTCGTAAGACGGATGTAACAGTATATGTAACAGGGCCATTGCATAATGCTGTACAGTAGCAACCGTGTAACACGTACAAAGTTAGATGTCTAATTTGGAAAGTGCTTTAAAGCGGTAAGGGGAAAGATGATCAGGATGTCGGACGCTTCGGCGATTTACCAACTCGCCCCATAGCTAGTCATACCAACTCTGTCCAGCATCCTAACTCTAATCCTATTAGCTAACCCTGGCCGAGTTGAAAAGGGCGTTGGGCCGAGTTGACCAGGCCGAGTTGGTAAAGGGCCGAATTGTCCTGATCCCGGGAAAGAGGCGGCGCAAACCATACGCGATGACAAGTTTGCTGTGATTTATGCCCTAGCCTTTCCAGCGGTACCATATTACCCTTTTGAACCACAATTCTATTTTCATATCTCGACTTCGTAATGACTAATGATGAGAAACTATTTTCCTTAACGGAGTATTTCGCGGTTAGAACTCCCTTTCAACGACCTCTGAGGTTAAAAGGGTTAGCATTACAGGGGTGAGTAGGGGGACATACCTAGCCCCAAGGGATGTTACGTTTAAGATTTTCTCCCTACTTAGAAGGCTTCTTACATGTGAGAATCACCCTGAGGACAATAAGAATATATCTCAGGGGGGTTAGAGAATTCCATACATGTATCTATTGTATACTTAAAGAAAGTGAGTGCTGAAAATAGCCTAAAAATGACTACTGTTTTAGAGTGTATAGAGTACATGGAACAACGTTTTAGCCTCCAACCAGGCCCAATGGATTGCAAAGACGGTCTTGATGCAACCTATAGATCTGCTTGGAGATTAATTGGGTAGTCACTCCGATAGTTTGCTATCTTCTCCGTAAATAGTTTGCTATCTTCTACAAGTTCTACTTTTCTTGTTTTCGTTCAGAAGTGTACCTCACAGTAGCAAATCGGTGTGCCGCCATGCCAAACATGTGTGCTTTATTTATGTATTTATGTAAACATAATTTTTTATGGGCCTTTCTCTCGAACATAAATAATATCGAAGTCTCAGGCGACAATTTTTCGTGCACTTGGACTCCCTCAAGTGGGGTGGGTGCACAAGGGCCTATGATATCGGGTACGAACGACGACCTTGCGGCTAAATCAACAGGTATCAGATATCAGTATATAGACTCAGTACAGTTAGCTATATTTACAGTGGGCTGAGGGGTCCCACACACCGAGAATTAGCTTTAGGCGGCTTGGCAGAGATACGCGAACTAGAGTTACAAGCAGACTTGTAGGGCTGCATTGCACAAATTCAAACGTGATCAAATTAACAACAAAACAGTAAACAGGTAAACGTTGTGATGAAACTTCCTGGAAGTATACATCCGAATTTTTGCACCCAGAAGCCAACAATAGATGACACTCAAGCATGATTTTTTTTGTGATTCACCAAAATTCATGACCCGCAAAGTCATGACCTTGTTTATCTAACCTTCCGCGTTACTTTCTTGGTTCATTATCGTCGGCAAATCTAAAGTCAAGTCACGTACAAGCGTCGTCGTAAACTATTCAGCACAGGAGTTAGGTCTTTTTGGTAGGTATCCAGAACATGCAGTTTGAATTAGACATTCCGTCTCGTATTGTTGTCCTTGTTTATGTTTCAACCATAGAGGGAAAGGCAGTAAAATACAGCGCGCAAGAGCAAGGTGTAATTGTTTTACTGTTATGGTCCTTAGACTAAATTGGCCCTTCGCAAGTTCACACAATTAAGTATTCAAATACTATGAGTACTATATTTTTATAGTTTGTGTGCACGCCAAAACTCAAAACTTTTATAGTGACCTTGATTGGCTGGATGTGTGGCAGTAGTACCCGCAAAACTTGGCTACAGCCTGCTTACAGGAGTCGTTCCAAACCATTCAAATATCAGTTTAGTGTTCTATTAAAGGTTTACTGTTGTTCACGTGTGTTGGGTAGCCAGTGTACAGTCTGCTTGGATTCCCGCCATTTCTGTGTCGTCTGTCAGTTGACTCGCAGCAGTCGTCTGACATGTACACAACTGGAGTGCCGTGGTCTCTTATTTCACATGCCCGCCCTCACTAGCTCTCTGCATTGATCTTATATAACTACACCCAGCTGACTACACCACAGTAGGCACGTTTTCACATTCAGTTTTCTGTCTTTTATAATACAGGACTCTACGTTTGCAAACTCGAGGATCGGCTACAAGACCCTAAGAACGAGAACACGCCGTTTGTCTATTTAGAGCTTACCCATGTACCGATTGCCTGAGGCCACGAGGCATGCAGTCACCGGTGATGGTTCAATGAGCGGTCACACGAGCAGGAACAGTTGCACGACCTCGGCCGTTGTGAAAGACAATCCCCTGCTCCCATTCCCAAAACAACTTCATTCAAGTGCCTGCGACTAGGTTTGTGCCTAGCGGGGGTTTCGCCCCCTTTTTGTAGTTTAATATACAGGGCTGGCCATGCTTTTGTACCTGATGGTAAAAGTATTCAAAACACAGCGAACTTACCCATATTCCTACAGCTAAAATGATGGCGAAATACACCACGATGACGACGATGTCAGCCCAGTGAATCTCGGTGTTTTCGCCGGTGGACGGTGGCGGTGTGGACGACCACGGCGTGGTGGTCATCGGGCCTGAGGTACTCGCCATCGCCGCTTACTGACCCGCCAAGACCTGACGAAAATCTAGATCAACACTCAGAGACTACCGAATACAAACAGGAGGAGGGAAAGTTGGCTACCGGGTACTGACAGAGACAGGGCGCGGGTATCGGGGGAGGATCCGTCTTGGCTGTCTACCCACTTCAAGTGGCTTGGCAAGGGCGGTAGTGCCGGGGGCGCAACATCATTAGTCAGGGGCAAACCATTAATAGTCGCAATGTGGCCCTAAACAAAGTTGTAACTGTTTCTTAGCTTCAAACAAACGTCAAACTGTATTTTCCATAACACACAATGATCGCAGTGTGGGAGAAAAGGTTTGAGTGTTGTATTTCTAGAATATTATGACTTTTTGACATGACTAAAATGCAGTAATGATTCCCCCCTTGTTTGGAGAACGCCAAATTAGCCATTAGGGAGGTTGGTAGGCGTGTGGGGGGCCGGGACAGGCTGTGGCCAAGCGCGAAGAGGGGCATGACGGGAGGTTTGGCAAGATACTCCATTGCGTCATTTCCTGACGACTTCCAGATGTTGAGGGGACGGGGGTTCATAAAGGTCATTGCCTTCTGGTTGTTCCGCCATTGTGTTCGGCTTTTATAATACATGACCTCTTCTCAGGACCAGTTGTCACAGAAGAGGGGTACAAGAAATGAGCGGTCTTGATGTCCCTGCACAATACGATGCATTGTTAGTGTAACGATTTATTTTTCAGAGCCAAAAATATAATCAAACTCCTTTCTCGAACAGGACAGGTTTACACTTTGAGATCCTTTGAATGATCTTTAAAGTTCATCATGTTCATACACAAATTAAAAAGAGTGAATATTTTCATAGATACATAGGATCACATAGGGAAGCATTGCCCTCTTCTCATTGGTATCAAATTCCTTTTTCTATTTTATCAATCGTACTACTATTAGCTATAGGCCGATTGATCATGCACTGCCCATTCAAAGATCTTCAAACTTTATGCTCTTCATGTTTGTGCCCCATCTTGAAATGAACTAGTCCTAACAAAAATGGCGGCCGCATCCCACGAGGTTTGCAAAATGTCACATCCATCACTTCTTGAATGACAGGAAACAAATAGCCAGAGACTGTGTGGTGCCATAAATGAACCAACGCAACTGGTTTATCCAGATGTAGTCCCATACAAACTGTTCCGATACTTTACTGCACAGAAGGGCTCTTTCTTTAATATATGCAAAATTAAACATCAATCACCCCGTCAATGCGTTATGATGAATTATATGTCGGTGACTGCCAACAAATTGATTTCCAATGTCCCATAATGCATTGTAAGGACTGCAACTCTACAATATACCAGTCAGGTGGAACACTAGTTGGGGACTCGAACTCTGGACTTTCCGTTTCACTGAACCACACACGCTTCGCAAACTTTACCCCTCCCAAATGTACAACCTGTCCGATCAAGCCTTACTGTGCGCCTGAACCGTTTTATTTGTTAGCCGTTATGTTCAATATTAACACAGCGTCACAGAGTGATCTACAATTAGGACTTCTGTATTCCGTGTCATACTGTGTTTTGTTTTCACGTGCTCTGACTATTTGTCCCAGTGTGATTTATTGACGCTATTGGGTCGATAAATTGGCCTTGGTGCAATCCGATTACTACCGGCTGCTTCTACATAAACAGAGGAGTGGTTCCTGGCTGTTTTTTTGGTGTTTTTGTCGGGCTGTCTACTTTGTCATTTTGTTTTTTTGTAAACCGGTTTATAGAGAAAAAAAAAAACATTACAAAGTAGACAGCCCGACAAAAACGCCTAAAACGCGTCAAAAACCAGCCGGAACCACTCCTCTGTTTGGAGAGTATATCTATGCTCATCCGTGTACAGTTTTACTTCATAATTTTCTAAGAATCATACAATCTAGATATCATGTCTTGGAAGTGTCATACCTAAAGAATTGACCCAAACTGAACAAGACATCGATGTCACTGGATTTATATTTCATTTGGTTTGCAAATAAAGTAGGCTCCCAAGTATATTATACCATGCATATTGATTTGCTGACTGTGATCCTGTTTAGTAACGAAAAATATTACATGTCCATATATGCGTCATGATACAATATAACACTAATAACACCAAAAACAAACAACCTGTCAAGTTAACACCGCGCTACATAAACTTTAGCAAACATAAAGATATATTTCACCTGATGTGAAAGAATTCACCATTATTAGGCATCTCTTGGTTACGCCGAAAGATCGCTTTTGTTTGCTGCTACACAGTGTCTAATCCTTTCCAAGAGTACTATTTTATAATCACAACAGGCAACCTTTATATTGTTACATAATTGGTACCATCCTCATATAACCCACTTTCCAAGCAGAGGAGTGGGTCCGGCAGGTTTTTGGCGTGTTTTTAGGCGTTTTTGTCGGGCTATCTACTTTGCCATGGTTTTCTTGTCTCTATAACCCACACCTCTGCCGGCCGTCGCACTGATAAATGCCTAATAAACCTAATCACTTCAGCACATTACAAGCGTTTAACAAGTAAGTGTGAAGCGTGCCAGACCAGGGACGGAAATCCCTCCCCCCGCGCCGCAGAACTTCCGGCCCGTCTGGGTTATAGAGACAAGAAAACCATGACAAAGTAGATAGCCCGACAAAAACGCCTAAAAACACGCCAAAAACCTGCCGGACCCACTCCTCTGCTTGGAGAGTGCATATAACCTGGAGTATTTTGGAAATCACATACAATCAGTCATTTTTCGAATAACTATTGCCAAAACATATGACCGATTAAATGTAAAACTGTGAGAACACTCAAAAAGTTTTGGTGGCTTCTTTAAATAGCTCTTTTCTTTCCTGATCATTAAAGAGGCAGTTTGAGATTTTACAAATCGTCTTCCATCGCTTTTAACATACAGAAGCAACAAAATTCTTCCCCCATAGGTAACTTTTCCCCCACCGCCCTTTTTCAATTTCAAGAGAGCGGGCGCTAATCATCAATGACGTTACATATTTGTTGACTCATCTTCCCGATCCCCTTCCGCTGGCTTGACTACGATCTTAGCTGAAAGGCTGTCTTCGTTTACAGGTTTTGGTTGCTTTGTATCATCAGCTTTCGCATCCTGTTGAGGGGACTCGGTCACAGTTCCACTAGAGGTCATGCTGGAGAAGATAGGCTCGCTCCCACGCTCGTGGACAAGGAGGTAACGTCGAACCAGATGAGACAAGACCTCCTGGAAAAAAGAATTTTTGTGACATTGGGTATTTCAAAAGCTTCTTTAGACACAACCAATATTAATCAGCTTCAAAGTTCCAACGTTTCGGTAACACTATTCAATTTTGAAGCTACCTTCCTCATCTGATCATTGCAATAATGACTGGTTCTACTTCCCACCGCTAGGTGGCGCTGCAGTTGGAAGAATGCGGTCCCAAACATGACTAAGCTTGTATCCCCCTCGCCAACCAAGGTAATTCATGGATGTTTCGTGGCATGTTACGTACGGGTAATGCATTTCTCTCTCTCTCTCTTTCTCCCTCTCGCAGTATTATAGAGATTGCAAGATTCTATGATTGCATGTTTACTAGATTCAATTTCAATGCATACTTTTGCCGATTCGAAAGATCTGCGGAAATTTCCCTAAAAGCAAACGGATAAACATCAACAATTTACTTTTACAGTGAAACACATTTGTATATTATCAGTGCAGTATGACTACAGATTTGAGGCTTACCTTGTAACGCCGATCGTTCTCAGCTTTTGCTCGTTCCTGAAAAATAGAACAAAAACGTCATCCTACGAAAAGCACGCCTTCTCTTAAAACCAACTATGTCGTAAGCTCTTTGGGCCATTCATGATCCTGATGAAGAGGAGAGAAATCTTTGAATTCTCAAGTTGCTCATCAATACCTTATTAATCAGTTCAGACTTAAACCGCTGACGTAAGCAGCATTTCTTGATGACGTTGTTGTAGATGAACTTGGGACTCGGGATGAGGTTGAAGGGCACGGGTAGAGTCGTGTCGTCACGGATGTACCGCAGCATCAATTTCGTCACTTCGAATCGCCACTCAGTCGTCTCGTTGTCCTGAAAACACAGACGTTTATGCACGAAAAAGGTTATGTTTGCGGTACCGTTTGTAGGTATGTTGGTGGCCGGTTTGTGGATAGAATAGTGCCTGTAAATGCGCAACCGCAGCTCCTGGACTTGGGGAAGAAATTGATATAGGTTTGGACCCACTGGCATTTTGGGGGGAAACTGCAAGAGGCTTTTTGTTGTTGTTGGAGACTTTAGAAGAAGATAACGCAAGAAAGGATGACTAAATTCATGGGGCATTTACATGTAGGTAGCTTATATGGAGATCTAATAAGACACTGATTATATAAATCAAGACATGATTTACATTAGACAAGAAATGTACAAAAATGTCAAAACAGGATACTTTTATATACCTGATGTCATGTAAGAACGAATATATAATGGACAAAGTTTGTAGTCATATTTCCAAATGTTTCAAAAAGAGAGAAGAAACTACTAGGTGATCATCATTTAGTTTAGCAATATCCCACAGGTTGTATGTCTCAGTTTTTAGCATTAGAATGTAGCATTTTATCAATTTATGTTTTATATTATGTTCCCTACAGACCACATGTGGTCTTCTGTGCATTTAGCCCTTATGGGCAGGAATATGCAATAAAGACTATTATTATTATCATTTAAACATGTTATTAATGCAATGATTTGAAGAGATACTGTCGATCCATAGAAGGGCAGAAGAAGAGGATGTTGCAATGTATCAACTTCAAACATTCTTGATTTAATAGTCTACTGTACTTAGTATCTGACTTACCACAATGGCCTGGTAGGAGTTACTCATCATGGCGATAAGCATGTTGAGGAGGACGACCGCTGCCACGACATTGTAGAGTCCGTACAGGGCCAGTCCGACGTACATGGTCAATGTGTGCTCCTTGTAGCGACCATCCGTGTTGCCGCTCTCGCTGATGGACAGGTCAAGCGTGTCCTTCTCTCCCAGACCAAACAGTGACCAAAACAGCTCAGCAAACGAGCCACGAAAGCTAGAAACATATGATAGATTGGAAGAGTGTTAGGCTAGTTATATTTCATCGCTAATGTTTCAATAGCCATTCTGCTACCTTTGGCGGGGTAACGATGAATAGGTACTTCGGGTGGTTGTGTGGATCCGAAAAATTACTCCCACTCATGCACGGTGATGAAAGGGATACAACATAAGTAACGTTTGGGACTGAATCCTTCTCACTACAGCGCCACCTAGCAGTGAACAGTTTTTTCGCCAAAAAGGTTATGTTTTCGGTAGCGTATGTATGTGTGCATGTAGAAGACTCAAGCATAACTCAAGAAGGCCTAGATAAATTGTTTTCATATTTGGTATGTGGGTAGGTCTTGATGAGACCTGGTAATGATTAGATTTAGGGCCCCCTTTTTAAGGTACTCCAGCGGAATTTCCTGTTTTGATATCTCGTGTTCTGTACACGCTATGGCTGTGTTTTTTGAGTGGCGTTAAAAATCCCGAAAACCTCTGCTTGGAGAATAGTGGACAATAGAACAAGTCACTGTTGCCCAGAAAAAAGGTAGCCGAAAGACTACCGGAAAGTTTGCAGGTAATTGTATTTGGTTGTTTGAAAAGAACCTCAATACTCGGGGAGTTATGTTTGACGGTTGGTTAGTCACGAAAATCAAAATGAGTCTCAAGATCAAATTGCGTGTCGGGTCTCTCCAAGACTAGTGTTGTTCTGTAAGATACTAATCTCCAAGCAGATCTAATGGCCGCGGTTGCAAAGACCGTATTCAACTGGCAAAAGAAGTTTTTATTGCAACCCGAGTTGTAATTATTGGATACGGTCTTTGCAATCGCGGCCATTAGATCTGCTTGGAGATTAATAAGATGCTACTTACTGGCCGAATGCGTTTTCAGTCTCGCAGGTCGTATACACCAGAGGGGAGGTGGCATTAGGACTCTGACACATGTTGTCGATGGCGCCACCGTAGAAGTTGTACAACTCGTTCAGTCCCGAAGAAAAAGCGATGACGATGATGCCGAAGATTACCAAGAACTTGATGATGTCCTTGATCATGCTGGCCATGGACAGTGCCATCGGGCCGAGGAAGCGGTCGATGGTGAGGAGGTTAAGCAGGCGGAGGAAGGCGACGACGCCGCCGACTGCTGTCAGAGCCTCGGCGATAAGAGTCGTGTCGTATGGTTGCCATTCGAGCCGGAAGACCACCTGGGGACCACCATGCTAACAATGCACGGATAACACAATACAGTCATCTCTCTATCCATCGGTGAGATGAAATAGGTAGGTCAGTTTAGTTAAGAGACACATATAGAATCTTGATGCTGAGAGACATTATTGTTTGTCATAGAAAGTGCAAAAGACATTTCAACATTTTGCTGCCGTTAAAGTTGCTTACATGGCCAGCTGCCATGACATTAACCTGCAAATGTCTTTTCAAACGTAACGGCTTTTACGTGGATAAGGAAAGGCCTTTAATTTAGCAGATTCCTACTTACAGTAATGGACGCAGCAACACGCATGGCGAAGGCTGTCAAGTAGATGACAATGATGAACCAAGAATCCTTCCCCACTGCATCATAGATATATGTCCGGGCACCCATCCTCCATATCAGCCTCGTCTCTTCCAACAGCATCCCTAGATAATGGGAAATAATGGGAAATAATGCATATGGGAACACGATGTGAAAACGGTTTGCTGTATGTTTTCGAGAACAAAGATTTGACTCGCAGAATTATCCACCGACCAGTCTTCTGGACCCCATTGCTCATATCACATGACCCTCCGGAAGTGAGTGTCGGGTCAAAAGTGGTTGGAAGTTGGTAGCGGCCCCCGTCCAGACCACCTTTGACCCATTGCTCATGTGCTACATGTTTGATACATAAAGAGGAACATGTGAGGATTTACCTATTCTCACAAAACTCTCATCGAACAACCATCACTAGTTTTGCCATACACATTTGACCGTAGAATAAACTCAAATCTATCGTCTAGTGACATGGATGAAAAAGAAGTTGAGTATATGAATCTGTACCGAGAACCCAGGCTAATATCATCCACTCCAGTACCGTCCCATCTGGAGCCAGCTCGCCGCCTGGTGGGCCATTGAAACCGATCCTTTCTGACCTGCAGAATGTACAACTAACGTCAACCTCAGTTCAAGTTTCTCAAGCTAGGTACATCTGTTCGTCTCAATACGCCATCTCATAGTTCAAGATGCGCATGTGTGAGCAGTTCATTACGCATGGTTAAGATAAACAATCAAGATCCATTGACTTGCGCTAGCGCGCAACCAATTCCCACTTGTGTAGACGTTTTTCAACCCGACAGAAGGTTTAAACAATGATGAACGTCTAGACAAGTGGAATTCTAGCTAAGTTACCCAGACCACAATTCATCATTAACGCATGCGCACATGGAACTGTGAGATGGCTCGTACCGTTACACATTATATTCCCACTCACAAAAAATAAGCCTCTTAATGAACCTATTCTAAACTTACCTTAGTACCACTAGAATCAGGAAGGTCAGAAATGAGGTCAAGTTCATGGCGAATCTGACGGCAGGAGTTCTGATGAAGTGACTTGCACGAGACATGGGGGCCACCAGATAGACGAGGGCCAGGATTGGTGTCAGTAGCATGACTACCAGGCCGCGGAGGTACTCTGCTAGGCTGGCGTTGGTAGGTTTGTAATAAGGCCCGTACCAGCACTTTCTAACAATGCGCTGACTCCACCGGTTTGCCACAAACTGCAGGATATTAGAGGAAAGGATATATTTCTTAAACTATTTACTAGATCTAAAAGTCTAAAAGTGACATTTTAAAGTAAGAGTTTGTGTACACATAACCAAGGAGGTTAAATACAGTATTTAACCTCCTTTACACAACATTGTACACATGCACTACAAATTATGAAAATTAGTCATCACCTGAACCTCTATATTATTGCAAAATGTTGCTGCCCAAATCTTTCTCTATTTATAGTTTTAAAAAGAAACATACCTTCTTCTGTTGGTGATGTACAGCTATGTTCAGTCGTGAGAGTTTCACTTTACAGTTGTCGCCCTGTATCAATGGTGAGACTTCGTCTCCATAATTCAAGATGGCCGCCGCCTCGTCTCGGTTGCGCACTTGATCCAGCAGATCTACGCCCAATTGTCGGCATTTTTCGGCCATTTCCGAGAATTCCTGTTCCACTTCGGGATTTTTCGCGCCGACGTCGTCCAATCTCGTGCTGAGTACGAAGGCCCGACGGAGAGGGTCGTCGTTGGTCAGGAGGATGTAGTACGGGCTGACCAGGCCGCGGTACAGGTTTAGACTGGCTTCAGTTGAGGGGTGATCATTGAAGGGTACTTCATCGGGGTCGGGAATAGACATTTTACGGTCAACTAGCGCTTTTAGGACAGGGAGGCTGTTTTTGTGACTTGCGAGAACAATCGGTGTCATTTCTGGTGGGTAGCTACTACAGGCTGTGGACGGATAATTTTCCTGGAGGGGGTACAATGTAACGTTAGCCATGCCTGCTTTTGTAAATTTTATTAGATATTGTGTCAGATTTCGTCAAACATCAGCAACACCCACAACATACAATGTCTATCTCGGTAGAAGCCGGTAAATGGGTTGAACTGGGCATGCGCAGGGAAATGCATGGTGGGTAATAGATCAAAGGTGGAAGCCTGAAAACAGTTCTTGTCAAGACCATGGTTAACATATGTTTAGACGTGTTTTGTTTATGTCTCAGGGGCCCTTCATTTTGACATATAATTACCCACAATGCACCTCGCCGCGCATGTGCATTCTAATCGGCCGGTGAACCGGCTTATAGGTTATGGGATGGGGATAATAGTATCACACGTATGCTTACTTAAGAACTGTTCGGTATATGAGCCAAAAATATTTACTCAAGCAACTGTATACAATTTTGAAACAGTCAGACGTTTCAGACTGCTGCATCCGCTGTCTTTCGTCAGTGACTAAGGATAGGACTGGAAAACCAGGTTTTATAATCTCTGAATGTTCGGTA
The DNA here is from genome assembly GCF_035083965.1 of Branchiostoma lanceolatum. Taxonomy (NCBI): domain Eukaryota; kingdom Metazoa; phylum Chordata; class Leptocardii; order Amphioxiformes; family Branchiostomatidae; genus Branchiostoma; species Branchiostoma lanceolatum. The sequence continues at coordinate 26,524,213 of NC_089722.1, read as the reverse complement.
TATTTCCATGATTGAATATCATCAAACACAATATTTCATTAGGAATATAATTTGCAAATAAATGTCAATGAAAACTTTTACCCACTACTTTGATTGGATATTTCAGCAGCATTTCAACCGCGGCCACGTCTTCTTTATCCACAGCGTACAAGAGCGCCTCCCCCGGCGTGGCTCCATAATGCAGCAGAACGTCGGCTACTTCAAGATGGTCTAACAAACAAAGTGCATTGAAACAACTGTAACTTAGAGGTATCAGTGCAGTCTTCATACTGTTTGTCGGCTGTCACAGACATAGAGTGTTGGCAGTAAAGGGGGGCAAAGAACGGGGGGAGGGGCAAAGTCCATATTTTTCATACACTAAAAGCTGCACTCCAAGAATATTGAAAATCAATGCATATATGGATAACTTTTAACTTAAGTACAACATACAATAGATTACAAAATCATAACCTCCGAAATAAGGTATAAATGATATAGGAAGTATATGAAGAGGGGGAGGGTACCTGAACCGACTGCCAGTTCCACCGCACACCGTCCAAGGCCATCCGTACAGTCGACATCTACTCTACCTTCTCCGTATCCTAGCAGTTCAGTGACCGTGGCGATGTCACCTGAAGCGGCGGCCGAAAGAAGCTTCTTCCCCGCTTCTGTTAGCACCGTCACCCCTGGGTCAAGGTCGCTACTCCCCTTGTGGATACCGCTCATAGTATCCATTCTGTAACCGTCTGCGGTCTCTGTAACTATATAGTTTTGGGCAGCAGACATTGATACCTATTATACACTGAGACAACAGGAACAAAAAGATATTCGTTCAAAATATGAGCAAGGGGATCTAGCTAAAAGCCTTTTGCATGAAGTCGTTCACATTCATTTACGTGTAACCGAGCAACGCTCGCGTGCAGCTAAGTGTAGAAAGGACAAGTACCCGTATACGTCATCGCAAATACACCGCGCCCCTCCCTTGCTTGCCAAGTACCGTGTCAGTCAGTGATGTTCAACAGCTCTGTGTGTTCAGGTCTGATGCACTGTGTTATGCGGTGTGTCGGCTGAGCAAAGGTTTCAAAGGGGGCTTTTTTTCGTATTCGGCGAGGTAGATTTGATGATATTAAGGCACACGTGTACACAAATTATCTCATGGCTATGATAAATGTTTATGTGGTGTCTTTTGATAAAAGTTTTTTAAACTTGAGTTCCTAAATTGTTCTACTTACGAGGTGCATCCAAAACGTTCGCGACGCCACTCGTAAACAAGAAATATATCCTAGGATATTTTTGCGGCGAGAAGCAGTACTCTAGCCTGACGAATCGCGCTCCTAGTGGCCAGCCGGTCCTGTGACCGCCATCCCCCTAGTGGGGGTCAGTAACCTCCGGCCGAGAGCTTTTGTAAACACAGGATAAGCAGTACTCCACGGCAGAGGCTCTGAAGAAGGTGTCTGACAGACACCGAAACGTGAGCAGGTAAATTATAGACTCTACCAGTCTCCACGGGTCGCTGGGAAAATAGTAGAAATTGGCCAAATAGAGTCAAATGTTTGAAGGGAGTCGGCTACGGAGATAAGGTCAAATATGGCAACCCTGCGACCCGTGGAGCTTGGTAGGGTTGCCATACTTGACCTTATCTCCGTAGCCGACTCCCTTCAAACATTTGACTCTATTTGGCCAATTTCTACTATTTTCACAGCGACCCGTGGGGACTGGTAGAGTCTAGGTTTTGTATGAAGAAAACTCAAATATCCGATGTTCTACCAACCTGATGGAATTATTCTCGGAAGAAACATAACCATGACTACGGGGCAGAACTATAAGTTATAATCATAAAGACTTCTATCAGTGTACACCAAAATTGTGTTCATCTTGATGTGGGCCTGTTAGGAAGAGGAAACAAATCTGCCCTTTGTTTCCACGAGAGGTACATTTTTAACTACTCTCGAAGTGAATATAGTACCAACCGTCTAACTGTTTCGAACCTTCACTGCTGAAGTCGGCTTGTGTCTATGTAGCCATTAATTCGAAGAACACGGCAAAAAACGAGGACCGAAATTTTGTATAAAAAACAACTGAAGTGTAAAAGTAGGTTTCCGGAAACACATATAACACACACACACATTGTACAAGGACACACACATATATGCTTCACAGGCACATGGATAGGAGAGAGAGAGAGAGACAGAGAGAAAAGGAAAGAGACGTATATATACACAAACACATACAAGGGGAGACACATACAGATGAATGTCGGACCATTACCAACTTAAAAACTGTAAACAGTTAGAAGTTATCTGACAAAGAGATGCCGTTGTTAGAACTTGTTACTACGGTAAATGCCTTTTAAAAAAGTGACCAAAACCGTTGCGTCTTAGTTCTTAAATACCAGTGTATGAGTTTGGTGTGGGAAATCATCTAACTCCAGGGAAAGGAGTGTCTGTGAAATATACAATTATGCTTCAACTTGAAGCATATATAATGTAAGTCAGCAGTCACGCTTGGACTACAGCAAGCGATCGCACATATGCCCCGGGCGGGCCAACGTGACCCGGGCCGGGGCATGAAGAAATCATCGCTAAATACCCACCGAGCAAAGGGGAAAATTTGAAACTACAGTCATGAGGTTGTAGTTTAGAAGGTGTTTTCGCTAAACTTTGAATTTGGTGGTTGTGCCGAATTGACCAGAGCGGTGGGCCAAGTTGACCAGATTTGCGACGGGCCGAGTTGGTAATGGTCCGAGCCGTCCTGATTCCCATACAGACACATGTGCACAAACTTGGGCACACACACATGCACATATAAAAGATACAGACATACAGGAAGAGGGAAAGACATACACGCAAATTTAATACTTCATGATCACTCCCGTGGGATAGAAATAAGTAGAAAATCACGACATACCTGTTCGCTGCTCGTTATCATGAAGCTCACAGTGCGACAGAACTTCAAATGGCTGAACTTGAAATGGCATCAGTTATATTCCCATGTCGTAGCTACCTACAAAAAAACCAGATGTATCCAACAATCAAGTCTAGATCTTATCAAGGAAAGGAAAATAACCTCCTTGGTCTTATCAACAAGACTGTCCGGCTTTTGTGGCCGTAAAACATTCACTAGCCAGCGATGCACTGTGTGTGGCAACTGAAATCACAACATTTTACGTTTAGCCGAGCAGAAACGTGTTTGCCAAATACTTGACACGAGAGCACACATCAAACCGTCCAGCGAATACCCAACTTCAGGCCACACAGAAATCCTCTCAAGCAATGTTACAAACAATGGGAGTTTCTTACACGATACGTGTGTGACATACACAACAAAGAATGTTGTTGAGACTACGTTTAGCGTAGCGGCCTTTCGCTGCTTACTCAAGTTTCTCCTCCATGTATCAAAGACGAGCACTGATACCAGCATGTATACGTATATCACTCACCTGAAAGGCATGTATACCACAGAAAATATATAAAGACGATTCAAACTCTACAACTGGATAAGATTCGGAGGTTTACTTCTGGACGTTTCGAGTGACATCCATCACTCTTAATCTTCTTCAGCGTCACTAGAATGACCGGCAGAACGAATCAATATATTATATCATGCAACTAACTGAAAAAAAAACGGTTGAACATGTCAAAAAAGTCTCTCGGTGCCGTTAAAGATCGTTTGCAGATGTCACTCAAATGTAAATTATTATTCGTTCCGCCAGTTTGAATTGTCTGTATATACTGTTAACCTGTCATAAACGTACGCAGTACATGTTGTTAACAAAGAACAAGCGACATGCAATTAGGCAAACACACCATCTCGTATTTGCTCTTGCATTAATTATTCGATCATTTCGGGAGTTCTTCGCAAATATTGCCTGCTTACAACACCCTCTTAAGTTGATACTTACCCAATCATCGACGCATGTCAGAATGTACTAAAGGTGGCCTTGGATGAGGAGATTGAAGGTCTCGAGCCTTTCGCGATGTCCCCGTTCCCAAACAGACCGAAATACGGTCTTTTGACTGTCGTTTTGCCACTTTTTGCCCGAAAGCTGCGAGCGACGCGGCAGTTTAATCCCTCGCAGGGTATAATGCATCGACTTTGAAGATATAAATAATATATACCAAAAGTAGGATTAACGTCAGGTAATTCTTTCCCAACAAGGTCCAGATGGTCGCATATACATCTAAAATTACATTTAAGCCTATCAAAACATGGCTTGACATAAAGATGATCGATTTTTAGGCGCCGCGCGAGGAGCCCATGTTCATCATTATCATCATAGGGTACCCCCATATAGCCCCATCAGGGGCAAAGTATGGGGGGAGCTGAGGTCCCGGGATAATGCGGGCAGGCCTCCAGCCTGGCATAGAACGACTCAACGGTAAGCCGCCACAACCGTCCCAGGCCAGGGCATTCCACTGGAATGGTACGGGGGAAGTAGGAGTGTTTGTATGTGTCGGTTCTGGCGTTGATGGTTTGATATGATGGCTCCCCGGGTGCACCAAGGCCACAAGTAGAAAAGCATTATTATGTATTCGGTGTAGTTTGGTGTGCATGGTCACTCCAATGTTCAAGATCCTACTGGAGACCTAAACATGTTTACTTACCAAATATCGACAAAGGTCAACCACAAAGTTCACAATTGCTGTCTAGATTTCACACCTCTCTTGTACCTCTCACAAATTCATTGGCCCAATCTAACAATAATTTGCCCCAGCAACAATTCCCACAAAATGATACAAAAACTAGAGTTCCACGACCCCATACCTTCGCCGACTGATGATTACCTTATCGGGAAGCATATTACAATTCTTTTACATGTATTATGCAAATAAGGACCTCATTTGCATGAATTATATCAGTTGATCATCTTTACTACCCAAATAACACACGTTGTTCAAAGCATGAAAGTCTTATCTTGGATAAGAAGGCTTTTGCAGTATTTCTTCATACATATTATCTTCAAGATAAAATGCAGTACTTTGGTACATAACACTGCAATAAAACTATGTTTTCCATGTGCCTAATGATCAAAGCTACAAACGTTCGCACAAAATGATATCTATGAAGTGACCATAGTTATTAGAAAAAATTTTGATTACCAGGTAAAAACTGTTATTTTTAATAACTACAGATGATAAGTAGACATCAATTTGTGCGAACGTACGTTTGTAGCTTTGACTATCATGCACATGGAAAACAGTGTTATGTACCAAAGTGCTGTATTCTATCTTTGGAAAAAAATCATACTAAGGGCAATCAAATCACGTCATCCATTTGGTCCCAAAAGTCAGATCTAGAATTATGACCACATGACCAGCTGTGAATATTCAGTACAGCTACAGTTCTTTCTTAATCTGTTAAAGAGAAAATAATGAATGAATGAAGACCTTTATTGCACATTTCTGCCACACTTGGCTAAGTACAGGTCGCAACAAAACAAAATAACAAGTACAGTTTACATAAACAAAAGAATATGGCTATCATTAGATAAATTCTACTTCTCCTCGCTTTTCGGTTATAGTAGATATAAAAGGACAGACGTGTTTTTCAATGGGAGTTTTGTCTAGTCGCATTAGGAATATGAATTTTTGAACAGTACTTACATGTGTGAAGTAGGGAAATAGGTTTTCTACAAGCTTATACTGTTCATTTCTTTCTTTAGTATATAATTCACATTCTACCACAAAATGACATTCGTCTTCTATTCTATTCCTAGTACAATGTTTACATAATCGTTGTTCTAGAGGAGTGCGGGTATGTCTTCCCGTTCCAATATGCAGTTTGTGGCAGCTAATTCTTAGTCTTGTGACTGCATTCCTGTCCCTCATATTTGCATTACTTACATGTAGATATTTTTCTTCATTATATATAGTTTTAAATAATCTATATGATCTCAACTTATTTTTGGCAGCCCCACCTTTGTTGTCGTTATGTATCTGCTTGTTATAGGTGGTAAGTTTCTTCAAACTATCAAAAACATGTACTCTAAAACTACAAATTGTGTCAAACATAGTCATGGTCTCACTGGATCATATGTTACGCATAGCGGTGTCAAACAAGGTTGTAATTAAAGCCCAGCGTTATTCAACTTATTTATTAGTGATATTACAACCGTCTTTGACAATGAATGTAAACCACCAATTATACATAATAAGCACATTCCATGTTTATTATACGCAGATAACTTAGTTATTTTTTCCGAACATAATCGTTAATAACATAATCCGAATAATGAAAAGTCAAAATGCCAATTTAGCCAGGAAGGAAACCTTAATTATACACCATAGGGTGCCTTGGGCTGTTCCAGGCCAAAGTTTGTAACAAGCCAGCTCAAGTTCCTGTGCGTCTCTCAGAAGCCCTCTAGCATTGCTCGAAGGCCGAACCTGCTGATTAGCCTGGAATCCAAACCTATTATAGCTCCCGAGTCTCCTCTCCGCAAATAGTATAATAGAGCTATAATAGGTTTGGATTCCAGGCTAATCAGGATAGTTTTAATAATTAGATACCATAGGGTGCCTCAGGCTGTTCCAGGCCTAGTTTTGTAACAAGCCAGCTCAAGTTCTTTGCGTCACGTACCCAGAAGCCTTCTAGCATTGCCCGAAGGCCGAACCTGCTGACAGGATAGTTTTACTAAGAATGTTTTCCACACTTCATAAAATGTTTCTGTCAATGGCACAATTTACAGGATTTTCGTGTCAATAGCAAAATTCTATCATCATCAGCTGAAACGGTAAGGATGTTCCTGTCAATAGGATTTTGTTGGTGCTATTGACAGGGTATTCCTTCTGAATAACATCTCGTGATCCTATCAACTCTAACCCTGAGGATAATCCTGTAAGATGGTGAAAAAATAAGATATATTAACGAATTCCTGAACAAGAATAATTGATTTGAATGATAAACAAATGGATGTTAAAAAAAGAACACCCTGGCCGGGATCATGGCGAACCCTTGGCCCCTTGTGCCGACCACTCTAGCAACTGAGCACCGATCCTTTGAATGGATGTGTACCGATCTAAAGCTATTCTGTGCCTCCTGTCACGGTAAGACTTTGCACCATCGACAAAAACATTCTGCCAATAGCCATGCCCTTGTTTCGTAACGTTCATCAAAGTGTAACTTGATAACCAATTTTAAGATATCAAACACACTTTCTACTAGTGTCTAAACACTGAAGATCGATCCAGACATTCAACACTTGATTTTGTTCAACTTTATTGATCTAACACAAGTGTGTATGCATTTTCTAAACAACGTGCATTTTTGAGTGTTCTACTGTTGGAACGTAATAAAATTGTGGACTGAACTGTCGTAAACTTTCAGATTTAAGAACGTATGTCGCTCTTTTGTCTGACGTAATTCAGCGTACACTATTACAAGTACCAGGATCAACAATATACCTAACACGACTGCAAGTTATCGACAGATTAGATTGCATGGTTTATTTACACAAAGTGAGGATAAATACATACACACACATATATGTATGATCATGTATACACAAGCTATATGATAATATTTACTATTTTTTACACAGCCAAGAAATTTATTCCACCGACGTTTCCGTGACCATCTGTCACCTTCTTCAAGGCAATTCTGGTTCACATAGTAATTCAGAACAGGTGTTGCTGCTTATATATATTAATGAGATGCATTCCCAAAGTATTTACATATGCACAATCACAAGGGATGACATCATTATGCGGTCCCAAACGTACAGAAGTGTAACACATTCACAACTATCGATCAAAAAAGCAATGCAACGATTATCATCTATTTCTTAAGGATGCGGTCCCAAACGTGACTGAGTCTATATCCCCCTCATCACGGCTATACATTTATACAGCTTTGATTCACGATGATTTTCTGAAAAGCTGATAAAGTCCTTTTCGCAGGTTATTATTGTAATAACCATATATGATCGGGTTTATGCCGCAGTTGGCGAAGGCAATGCAGTGTATACTTGGGAACACGTAGTGGTACATAATGATGACAGTGTCGTTTGTCAAGTTGGCGAAGAAGGAAACAACCGTTAAGATGTGTAAGGGTAGCCAGGACAGCGCAAACACGACCACTACTATTAACAACATCCTGATGACCTGGAGTTTCCTTTGTAGGTGAACAGATTGTGACTGTGCGGCAGTCGGTATGTGGGTGGTGACGGTGTCTGACCGGGAGTTGTACGACACGTAAAGCTCGTTACTGTTCACGGCTGGTGCTCTGTTTCGGCTTGCTCCGGGATTGGGTCTGTACCAGAGTCTCCTGCTTATTCTCACGTACAACACAGCAACGACGGACAAGGGGATGAGGTAGCTCGTGGCAAATAGGCTGAGCGCGTACCCTGCGTGGTAGTAGGGTCCTGGCCAGACCTCGTCACAGGTTGTCATTACTTGGCCGTCTGACGTGTAGACACCTGCAGACACAGCGAAATTTATTCAACCCCATCAAACTGCGATAAAAAGACAACCAGACAGACAAAAAATACATCTCCGTTAATTAGTCTTTTTCATTGACTCCATGGCCTGGACTGTCATGTCTGATTAATGGTGGGGTCGTGTGGCGTAACGGCAGGATTTCCGACTCAGAACCAAGGGGTTCCGGGTTCGAATCCCTGCTTTGGGAAAAAAGGCACTTAACATGATTTTCCCCACTCCACCCAAGTGTAAAAAATCGGGTACATTATGTGTGTGGGTCACAACATCAGCAATAGCTGCCTGTGTCCCACGTGTATTGCACTGTTGCAATTCCAATAAATCCAAATCCAAAATCCATTAATGACTTAGCTCTAACACCCTGAAGTCTACTTCTTGCAACTTCGGCATTGTGGTTATCATTTCACTCACTAACACCATAGGCCATGCCACTCAACTGACTAACACCAACGTAAACAGACACGCCAAAAAAGCCCCCCTCTCACTGGACCCGAGGCACGCTGCGTCCTAAACTGGATTTGGGTTTCCCTTGACTATAAAATAGGAATAAGATTAAAACCGTACAAGTATGACCAAAAAGACAGCAAAACACACAAAGCTTAAAAAGATTCGTTTCTGTCCATGAAATTCGTTGAGTGTCAATTCGATCGGCCGCAGCGACGCCGCCAGCGTGCTGCGGGTCCAGTGGGAGGGGGGCTAAACAAAGACTCCGTGTACGTGTAGTAAAGGGTGTTGACTGAACCTTGGTAGGTTGTGCTGGTTAAGACGAGGCCCTCTGGCACGGATGTACCCGCCGCCGCGACCCACACGCCGACTAGGATGTACCTCAACCCTGCCATGGTGACGCCCGAACTGGTGGGGTGGACAACTGCGTAATATCTGAAGCATAAAATGTATCAATGGGTTATGCGTATTCATCTATTTTCACAGCGCTAAGTAATAGCTTGGTTTTAGCAACAAAACTCAAGAAAATACTCTTAATTCTAATTGTAAAACGCCCAACCACCTGATATCAAATTTGAAGTCATTTGAGCGTCCAAAAAGATGATAGATCTCTCAATAGTCATTCAATGATCTCAATGGTCTTTCAAAGGTCTTTTAATGGTCTTTCGATGGTCTTTCGATGGTCTTTCAATGGTCTTTCAATAGTCTTCAGGGTCTTCAAATGACCTCACAATATCATTTCAGTGATGTCAATGATTTTGAGTCAATCATTGGTTGCCGAATTTTTCATTTCATTTATTTATTTTACCAATGGATACACTCAGGTCTCGAGCTCCAGCCTGACCTGTCTTCGCCCTATGGAAATTAAGCATTTGTTCCTTAGAACAGGTGATTTCGTATCTGCCAGATGGGAATATCACGGGTCGTTGCGTCCTCCTTAACACTAAAGCTACACCGACGCAATAACCACAACACCGCGCATCGCAATGCTGTACATGTACATCGATGGACCACAAACTGTCCCGGCATTCCTTGCGGTAAACAAGCTGTGACGGAATAATGTTTCAGGGCCAGTATCTACCATTTTGTTGGTTCAACAGTTGTGTGACGTCTTACCTGTCAACAGCGATGGCGATCAGCGTGAAGACGGAGGCAGACACACACATAATTTGGACCGTCAGAAACGTCTTGCACATGACGTCACCAAACGGCCAACCTAGGAACATGCAGACGGAAGACTTACTGGTTCACCTCGCCTATCCCTTAGACTTATTGACTTTATTGACATAATCACAGAAAAGTACAGGCAAGAATATAAGGTACTAAGTAAATGTATCTATCACCTTGCAGACTTTGCGCTACGATTCATTGAATAAGTTAAGGCCATCTGTACATGGTCTTACTGACAGAAAAAAATTATGACTGCTAGCTCCGCCATAGAAAGTACCTATTACCAAAACTAGCGCAGTCTGGACTCTCCCTGCCCTTCTTATTCTAATGTTGAGAACAGACATATACCTCAAAATCTTAAGCATTACTGAGGAATATAGCTGTTTGACACCGAACCAACCATGTTAGCATGTATTTCCTCACTTGACTCAGGAGAAAATGAGTGTCTATGGTTTGGGGTGCCCTCTCGGTAAAGCCAGAGGTCCTGTGCACATTAATTTTTTTCAATAAGAGTAGGGGTTGTTCCTGATGTGAAGGGATCAAACCTTACAATCTGGACTTACACAGCTAGTGCTTAACGTACAAAACTGTTGCTTTAGGATGATCTATCGGTTGTCCGATACAAACAAACAAATTAACAAACAAAACAAACGAAAACAAACCAGCAGCCTACTTGTCATGATGCTGTCCGCCAGGCTGAACGGTAAGCAGAAGACTCCGACCAGCAGATCGGCCACGGCCAGATTGGTGATGAAGAAGTTCGTGACTGTCCGCAAGTTCCTTTTGAGGACCACTACCAGGATGACCAATATATTCCCGACCACACAGAGCAGGAAGATGGACAGGTACACCAGCACGAAGACCACGACAACGGCCGCGCCCTGTCTGTATTTGTCGTAGAAGAAGCGCTCGCCATTCCAGGTGTAGTTGTGGTCGCTAAGGTCTGAGATATTTGAAATGTTCGGGCTCGTTTCACTCGCCATGTTTGGTACAATCGTTTCTCCTATCCCGGGGAAACACTTTGTCTTTGAGTTGAAACGGTCATCAGCAGCTGAAACGGTAAGGATGAACCATTGAAGGGACTACACACGATCGAGATGAATTGATAGCTCCTACATCTAAGCCCCCCTCTCATTGGGATGCAAGTAATTGGCGACTTGTTTCTAATGGCAGTCGCCAACTGGTTTCCCACATGTTGACAAGTATTTTCCACGCCGTTTCCAATGAACGCCAATTCGTCTCCTGCAGTGGCGATTTTTTTGGGAGTTAAGAAAAAAAATCGCAAATGGTGACTGGACTAGTTGCAAACTAGTTGCAAACAAGTTTCCAATATAGCCCCCCTATTTGGAACCATTAGTCGCCAATAGGTCCACATCAGTCGCCAAAATGTGTCATTTATTTTGTAAAAAAGTAATAAATCAGTTTCAAGGTTTGTTGGCTCTAATAAATCTAAAAATTTATATTATTACACTGATTCACACATACATGATACAAAACACATAATAAAGTGAAATCTGGTATATCGTTCGTGTCAGTTCGTTTTGGTAATTTCTGTCACTGTAAAAGTAGTCTAACGTTTTGCTTATATTTTACAATATGTTAATCATGTTGCGCCAAGTTTCATATGTGAACATCCTTTTATCACCGTTAATACTTTTTGATGCGTCTTAGTCATTTTACAGTATTTTTGATTCAGTACCAACTACCAACACTGCGGTTTCAGATACCCTGCTCTGCAGGGCATCATTTGCAAGTGCGTCACGCGTCAGTGTGAGTGCTGGGGGAAACTAGTCAGAAATTTAACAAGTCGTCGCCACTTAAGTCGCCAACTAATTGCATCCCAGTGAGAGGGACATTTTCGGCAACAATACGGCCGGTGTTCACTTGACAATTGCACGATTTCATAGGCGGGATCGGCCAACGTTCGCAGGTCACCGAGCCCGATCCAATATGGTAGGATAAACTTTCAGGTGAAAAACTCGCTGGACTCTCTGACAACTTAACAATTAGGCGACCTTCCGGCGATTACCACATGATTCGGCCGAAGCTCGCTGAAATATGAACTTCGAATTCACCGATATCAGACGTTTCTGAATATGGGCACAGAAGATCCCCAGCAGTTGAAAATGAGGAAAGAATTGTAAATACGATAGCTTCAAAATTAAAAAAAAAAACTGTATGTCACACAAAGATGAAAATTCACCATTAAAATGACAGTTAACTGCACACAAATAAACATTGTATAACTTAAATACTTTTGGCTCAACTCGTATCCAAACCCCTCCCTAAATAGAATAAGTACACAGCCCTTCTTCCAACTTTGCATTGAAAACAGTGGAAATTACTGTAGGAGCATAATTTTCCAGAGAATGAACCCCAGCCTAGCGCCTGTTTTTGCATCTTGATAAATGAGAGTACTGTCGTATCAACCCGTCCAAGAAGCCAACACTAATCCCCTAGAAGACATAGGATGGTGCTGCATGTACAATGCAAATGCTGCGATCAAAATGGATGATATGTGATGGCGTCCCGCAATCTCCCTCGCCAGATATTCGGTTAGGTGATCTTTCTTAGACACGGGGTCAACACCCTAAGGGTGTCGCAGGTCGCGTAATCCGTTTACATACCCAAGGTGAGCGTTTGTTGCTTGCAATGGTGCTCTCCTTGGTACTGAAATACTTGTCAGTTTGTTGGACATGGTTAACGGCATACTTCATCTATCTACAAAGGTTTCTCATGTACTAATACATGAACGAATGAATGAATGAACTTTATTGCTCGACAGTTGTACATGGTACAATGTATGGCAACAATAACAAGACAATCAATACAATGAGTACTTAACTAATCTATTCTGTAAACTATAACTACTAGAATATGGGCGTAAATGGCGTACTGATATAGTATTACTATGCCTTTCTGTCTGTTACAATACATGCTCTCTTTTGCAAAGCGTTACATATGTATTGGCCTAAGAACTTAGATATGGTGTCGGGGCATGACATAAGTAGATTAAAAATGTCTGTGTCTGCCTTTGGTAAGGGTTTACTGGATTTACATGACATCATATTCATCAATTTTCGTCTATCTACAGTATATGCGGGGCATGACATTAGGAAATGATATTCATCTTGACATGAAGGACATCGTCTCTGGTTGGATGCTATATTATGATATCGGCCTTTTTCTATTTCCAAGCAGTGAAAACTTGTTTTTAATTCAGTTATGTTGACTATAAAGGATTTATTACGAATTGATGAAAGGTAGTTTTCCGATGTGAAGTCAGTTTTGACTTGAGAATAAGTTTTTAGTTTACTGCAGCTCCTTAGTTCTTGTCGCCAACCAGAGAGAAATGTATCCTTTAAACGTTCTTTGAATATGTTTCCAAAATGTTTAGCATCAACCACGGGGTTTAGACAAATATTTCGGAAACCATGCCTGCACAAAATATCTTGAACATGGACAATGCAGTCTAGTTTTTGTTCTACTGCAGTATCATACGCTTTCTTGACAATTCTATCATTGAATCTATTATACGTATAGCCCGCTTTATCCAATAGGACTCATATGCTCAATTCAACTTGTCCATTTTAAGTCTGTCATTTGGACAGTGAAATTGTTTCTGATTAACAAATCAGACACTGCCATGTCAAATTTTGTTCTACAAAGGCTGTTGAGTTCAGAAGTTGTTTTTTTGTTCCGTTCTAGTGTGGGTGCACTAATTCACAATGACGGACAAATGTTGACCCCGATACAGGGGAACGCGCCGGGCCCCTGATTGGGCCGGGTCTTTCCGAAAGCTTTGCAGCACGTCCTGATTACCGGTGATAGACAGGCACTTTACACGCCGTACATTCTATAATTGTAGTATTTGGTGCGGGAAAAACCCGGGGAGATTTGGAGGATTACTTCTAGTGTAGTCGTGTGTAATAAGACTTGGAGATTATCTCAGAAGTGAGGGATGAAACACATCCCTGTTGCCCCATGACGAATTGTTCTCTTCACATGGAGTGTGATCACAATAATTGCCGGATTGGTACAGATTTATACAGACTTCGGGAAGACCCAGCCCTCTGATTTCAACATCGAGTTTGCTCCAGATCGTGTGATAAACGAGACTGAACATGATGATGATTTTACTCTAGGTGGAACTAACATGTGTGCCCTGAAGCTGTGGGCTGTTATTGAAGAGAAGTTAGCTAGCAATTCGCTACATCCGAATCATACACCTTTGCAGGCATGGGACTTAACAAATGCTAAAACATCAGATATTTGATTATTTCTCTTTTGTATACAAGCAGAGGCAGCCAGCCCAGGCTAGACGTTCTTGACTTGTAACCGAGGTGTTCATTCGAGAGTCCAAGAATAAACTTCGTTGCCCTCCGCTGAACTCCCTCGATAAAGGCTGTGAGATTACGTGATGCTGGGCTCCATACTGGCGAGTAATATTCTATACACTTCTGACGAGAGAAAGGTACATGTACAACGTTTTCCGGATATCAGTGTATCAGAGGAGCATACAAAATATATCAAATACAAAATATACCAAATGTATATTGTTACTCTCACATATGATTTGATGTAATCTTACACGCAAAAGACTTGTCGATTCCCATCTTTTAAACCCAAAAGAAAACATATAACTCACCAGCAGTTTGCTGTCAACCGTTGAGTATCTGTCACAGCCTCCAACAAAGTCTTGAGCTTGCTTGCTTGCCTGCTTTGGATTCAATGTCTGGAAGTCCACTGCGTCTCCAACAAAGATATGCTCATAAAATCCAATTAGAGTCTTTCTTGTATTCTCATATCATTTCCAGAGCCGTTATTCTATTATCATGAACCTGTTGGCTGCTACCACTTAACGACGTTTGAGCGACCAAAGGTTTGACAGACCTCTCGACGAATTTCATAGATCAAGAACGATGTTTTAAACGTTTTATGTGTTTTGTTGTCTCTTAAGGCATACTTTTACATCTTGAAATCAAATGTTACCAAAATCCAATTTCGGTCTCTGCAGATAGCTCAGCGATTGCCGTCTAGTGGAAAGACAGAGGCTATAAAACGTTATTTAATGAAAAGAAATTCTCTATTCAACCTTCGCCGACAAGGGGATAATAAAATGCGCTTGGGGCTTCCCATCAGGGGTGTTCTATTTTATTAGAAATACGTCAATTGCCCGAACCATGACGTCCGGACCCGAACATTCCGACAATCAAACGATTGTCTCTGATTGTCTGGTAGATAGTCTCGATGTAAAGGAACTAACGTACTCAATTTCAAACACTGATCCGGATATCCCTGCCTGCGGTGAATTTCGAGATATCTGGACGGCGGCGGATTTTATCGGCGCCATAAATAAGGACTTTTATTGTGTAACAGTGGGGGTTCGCTCCTTTGATTTGTTACAATTGTTGTATCAAGTCCGATCTATATGCAGTTTTTAGGGCCTAGGCATGTCCGGGTAGCAAACGGCGTCTAAACAGGAACATTATGGTCGTAGGAATGATTTTCCCAGATATGTCGGGACTGTAACGTCACCCATGACATCTCAAAAGTATTCGTACTAGACCTCGGCGGAAGTCCCCGAAACGTTCAGCGCGGTAAAGTGGAATGAAAGCTATTTTGAGGGGTTGTGGCCCAAGTACTATCACTGTGCAAAATATGAGCCAAATCGATTTTTTCTACCCTGAGCACTATTGTTTGATCCTCACAGACATTTGCTTGTATGACAATGTTTGAACGTAACGCAGCACAAAATAAATCAAGCTACAGGAAAATTTTAGGATATTCAGACATTTATAAACACGATTTAGTCACTGATAAAACAATGTTATCTGAAACACCCGACCGAGTCTTCCGAGAATTTCATTCATTTATTTTCTATTACTAGTAGAACCACTCGTAAATTGACCTATTACTAGTAGCCAGATAGCAAGTTGAGCGTGTAAATGAAGCGAAGGATTATGTTAATTGTCACTATCCATGTGGGAGAGTCCGGAGAGTGTGTTTCATGACTAATATTCACAGACAACGCGTTGGTCCGCTTTAACACACGGATTTCCTAAACTCAATAGTTACTTACCCTTAATGCCTTATCTTATCGTGATACCTAGTATTCTCTTAATTTGTCAAGAAAATTATATTCTCACCGCGTTTGTGACTTTATTTGTTTGTGGTTTCGTTTTTTAACAGCATAATATATCGATGAATATGCTATGAAATTTAGTATGATTAGGTGTAGATGAATTAAAATAGAAGATAAGTCCTATCATGAGCCTCCTAGTATTTTTCAATGGTATTGTATAACATAGCGTACATGTATTATGACGAGAGAAAGGTACATGGACAACGTTTTCCGGATATATCCGGATGTCAGTGTATCAGAGGATCATACAAAATATACAAATTAAATACAACATATACCAAATGTATATTGTTACTCTCACATATGATTTGATGTAATCTTACATGTAAAATACTTTCCCATCCTTTAAAACAAAAAGAAAACTCACCAGCAGTTTGCTGTCAACCGTCGAATATCTGTCACAGCCTCCAACAAAGTCTTCAGCTTGCTTGCTTGCTTTGGATTCAATGTCTAGAATTCCACTGCGCCTCCAGCGTACATGTATTTTGACTTGTAACGTTGATCATATTCATTCCATGTGTTTGCAAATAGATAGACCATCTGAATTCCTACGTAATGCTGAAAAATCCCCCCTGAGAGACAAAATTTATTTTAATTCAAAATATTGTGAAGTGCTGATACATGGAATGACTTACCAGAGTCAGTAGTAATGCCAATGGCACCCAGTGTGAATACTTTTAAGGAAAGATTGGACTGTCACATGAAACAACATCAAGTAATGTACGACTACAGAGCTCAGGACCATCCCCAGAAACCAGAGATGACAGTGAGATGAATCGAACAGCGGCCTAAACTGGAACCGGAGTTCCTACCTGGCGGAATTAACTCTACTATAATTTATTGACCTGTCAAAGTCATCTGGTGAAGATTCTGTATTTGATAATGAGTCAGCAGTTCAGCACAGATGAAAAGGGGCACGCAATAGGCAGACAGCACTAGCCTAGATGCCAGACCCCCAATCTTTAAAATATCTCTCAAAGGATAGATATGTTAGAGATTGAGGGTTTGGCATCCAGGCTAGCACAGGACAGTCGGACGACAGGAATATAGAGGACAGGGTGTAACTGTGAAATAAAGATCGTTCCTCGGCAACGGCAGGTCTTTCCTCACTTCATCCCGAAGTCCGTTCTATTGTGGTGTCTCATGTTTTGAAGAGGAAGTATTACTGTAGTTGCTGTAATACTTTCCCTATCTCTATCAGCCGACTACATGCAGAGCACCTCAGGCAAGCATAAAAGAAGAGGAAGGTTAAAAACCTAATGGTTGTTTCGTTCCATACATTTCAATGAGTGCCCTTACATCAATAACACCAAGTCTAGCGTAGCGTCAGCATTGACAGCTGTGCTTTGTCATTCAGGTTTAGTGTTTACATTGAGCCATTAGCTTTGCCTTGTCACCAAAACGTTCCTAAGTTCCAATTAACTTGTATGAAATATGTGTTTCAAAGGTAGGTGTGTTATGGATTGAATGCTTAATGTATGATGATATTCACCTTCATTTAACTTCCGATGCAAGTAACAAATTACTGTTATTTACAACTTTGGAATCATGGCAGTTTTTAATCAATTAAGTAAACTAGAAAGGCAACATTTTCGAGAAAATGTAGGATATCCCCTCCCATTACCTACACCTGAAATAAACTACGCACAAAAAGTTTGGAAACTTTACTTTGATTGATCATATTTCCGTTATTTCTTGATCAATTTCAGTGCATTATATATCGTTGGAAAGCCTGTGTAATTTCCTTTCCTATGATACCCAATTCATTATAATTGGAGCGAGCACTAGGCCTGCTTACGCGAGTGGGTTGTAGAAAAAAATGGCCCAAATTTCCATGCTAGTGTCAAACACTCAGCGCAGCGCCAAACCCATTTGTGGTAGTGTTGTCCACATCGTGAATGGATCAGTGTGTGGAGGAATGTTATGTTCACAGCTACAGATAAGAGTAGATTTATTTAGACTGTTGGATGGGGAGAACCCTACGCTTACTGTTGCACAAATAGACTGATTGGTTGTTTTGTTGGAGTCAGTGTCATGGTGTGGGGCTGTACAACGTTACCTGCCAGAGTAAAAACCAGGTTAATCAACCTAAGCAACCTCGATGTGTCCAGACATAGAGACACCATTCTCACTCCAGTCACATTTCCAAGATCCTTACCTATGCAATATGCAAGATCTGCAAGATGATGGTGCACGTCCATACAGAATGAGAGTCATTTCAGACCACCTCCAGGATGCAGGAATACAGAGGATAGCATGGCCCTCCTGCAGCCCAGATCTCAACACAATTGAACACAGTGTCAGACTCTGTGATAACTGATCAGCTTGGGCAAGCTGTGCATACAAGAATGATCAACAGAACAACACTGGTCGACCTGCGACGACTCCTTGTGGAAGAATAGCCAGGGGCCGCGTAACAAAACTGGTGACAAGCATGAGGAGGATGTGCCGGGCTGTGGTGACAGTGCATGGCTTGGGTACTCAGTATTAAGCCACCTTCATCATAACTGAGGCTCCTTTATGCATTTTTTTGTTAGGATGAAGACTATCCTTGGCTTTCATATTAATGTGTTTTGTTACCTCGTACAAAAGCCACGCGCTGCCAGCAGAAGAAAAAAATACTGAATTAAGCGTTTGACATTAGTAGGGTAATCTGGGCACTTTTTTTATGTGACCTGCTCGCATAAGCAGGTCTAGTACTAGTTGCATTGATTACTATATTAAGTTTGGTATCATGGGAAAGAAAATCACAGAAGCTTTGTAATGATATATAAATCATTGAAATTGATCAAGAAATAACGGAGATATGATCGACCAAAGTTAAGTTTCCAAACTCTGAGTGTATGTCAGCCTTAGCATTTACTGTAAGGGAATTATGAAGTTTCTGCATGAATTGTGGAAAGGAGGTCTTCATTAAGATAAGTTATGTCCAGGTGTATTCAACCTTCCTTAAGATACCTACATGTGAAGTACGACATCCGTTGCATGTACCGTAAGGGAAATACAAGTTTCTGCATGACTTATGTAAAAGAGGTCCTCATTATCTTCGCCGAGTACTATAGTACTCGGAGAAGATTATGTTTTTGGTTGAGCCAGCTGTTTGGTGGGTCTTTATG
The DNA here is from genome assembly GCF_035083965.1 of Branchiostoma lanceolatum. Lineage (NCBI taxonomy): Eukaryota > Metazoa > Chordata > Leptocardii > Amphioxiformes > Branchiostomatidae > Branchiostoma > Branchiostoma lanceolatum. The sequence continues at coordinate 26,504,927 of NC_089722.1, read as the reverse complement.
TATGTCAAGATCATAACTCAAGAAACCTTCGATGAATCTTTATGATTTTTGGTAGGTGTGTGGTGGTTGTACAAAGGAAGGTCAAGTTCGAAAATGGTTTACCTAGCGTTTTCCAACAGTACTGCAGCAGACTTTTAATTTTTGTGTGTTTGTATGTAGGCAATAAAGTGACGGAAACGTTAATGGATCTTCATGATTTTTGGTAGGTGTGTAGATTGTGAAAACGGAGGTCAAGTTCAAAAATGATTCCCCTTGCATTTTCCATCGGTCCTGCAGCGGGCTTTGTGTGGATGTGTATTTGTATATGGACAACATGACTCGAGAAGCTGTAGATGGTTCTGTATGATATTTAGTGAATGGGTAGGGTTTACAGAAAGGAAGGTCAAGTTGATTATTTGGCGAAGATAATGTGTTCGTGGAACTCTAGTTAGCATATTTTATGTCCAGGTGTATACACCTTTCCAAAAGGTACCCATATCTTAAATATGACATCCAAAGCATGTACCATAAGGGAGATATAATTTTCTGCATAAATTATGCAAATTTGGTAAAAATTGGTATGATTTATGTCCAGGTATATTCCCCTTTCCTAAAGGTACCTACATCTCTAATATGGCATCCATAGCATTTACCGTGAGGGAAATACACGTTTCTGCATAAGTTATGCAAATGAAGTCCTCATAAGCATAATTTATGGGCAGGTGTATTTACCGTTCCTAAAGGTACCTACATTCTCAAATTTAACATTAGTATCATGTACAAGGTACATGTAACTTTCTGCAATACCATTAGTAGAGCTACCACCCATCTACTTGGTTTTGGCAGAAGAAGAAGAACAGGCAAGCAAAAACTGTATATTCCCTCCCTACTTGAGGGGATATAATGATGTCCTTATTTTCATAATCGACATATCAATCGGTTTTTATCAAACCTATATCTCCAAAAGGGAGAGCGTAATGCCCGTGTGACCACATGTGTCCTCCGGGGCGTCCCACGGGGAGCGCGCTCCCGGTAAACTAGGTCACCCGCCAGGAGACCTGTCAGTGCAATTTAACTTGAATATCTAGACACAATAGCAAATTGAAAGGGAATTTCAACTTCATGACCGTTCGTAAATATTTGTTAGAAAATCCACCCAGAAAAGATACATAGCTCCTTGTAGTTACAATGAATCTGTTTGATCCTTTATCCTATCAATAATAGAAAATCTAACGAATAGCTATATATAGTATTTCTGTCTGAAACGTAGGCATAAATTTTCCTCACATGATCAACAAGACGATCCCGAACAGATACTTACATAACTAGACGTTCAGACATGGGTAATATGAATACAATGAATATAAATGAGGTAATATGATTATACTTATGAATATGAGATAATATGAATATATTCAAGTTTTTGGAAAAATTCTCTAGTCTAATTCTTTAAAAATGTTTTATAAGGTGACTGCCGAGTTTTTCAGACATAGTGGGTGAAACAAAATCGCCCTTAGTTCCAATAACTCAACACAAGTTAATGGTTAGAGAATCGATAAACTAATCAGATATGACAAGTTGAAACAGCGAGTGGTGAAACAAAATCGCCCTTAGTTCCAATAACTCAACACAAGTTAATGGTTAGAGAATCGATAAACTAATCAGATATGACAAGTTGAAACAGCGAGTGTCCCACGTGCATTCACATTCTACATACTGTTGTTAGGTATTGTTATTAAGTTACCATAAATTGTGTCATATACAGTTGTGGAGAGATGAAAGTGATTATTTTCATTATGTCTGCCAGCAAAGAAAATATCAAGATGACAGTAGTAAGAGTCTTTATCCTTGCGTCAACAGACACTTTCGCAACGTATCGTGACTGACATAACCATATACTAGGGAGGATATAGGAGATTCTTTTTACACAACCAGGTAATCTCACCTGCTAACGTTAAAAGTTCCAACAAAGATGAATTAGATAAAGAGTATAAAAATCCATATCACAGATTTGTTCCTTCTCTGTCTATGATTAGTTAAAAAAACTTAGACGGTTTAAAAAAAAAGCTATAGGGTGTTCGCACGTTAGAACGAACACGGCACAGCCGCCATATATGTTGGTCCAACAATAATAGTGCGACCATCACAAATTTGCATGTATTTGCAATTACACATATACACTAATCAAAATATAACTGGCAACTTCTGGGTTTGACCATCAAACATGGCGGACAATACTTACGTCATGGCCACGTGAGTGCAAACACCCTATACCAACTGATCGTATCTAAAGGTATGTTGTAGTTGCCATGGTGATGGGATCGTGAGGTGTGAGGTCCGTAAAAATCGGCTCCACTCCCTTCTCTCGCTCATGGAGCAGGAGGTAGCGTCTGACCAGGCGAGCGAGCACCTCCTGAAAAGAGTACAGCCATTGTATAAGTGACCCGCTGTTGTGATGTCACTCTCATTCAAGATGAAGATGCCAACAAAACTCTGTTTTTCATTGTTTTTTATCTATTTTTATTTCCCGGTTCCGAAGAACAATGCTGAGACACCCAAGTCCTCCTCCTTACACCATGTACCAATGACCGTTACAAAAATCCTCGGACAAACTAACCTTGTATCGCCGATTGTTCTCTGCCTTGGCTTGCAGCTGTAATGGTAAAACAACACACCAATATTCATCAACTAACATAAAGTGTGTTTTCTCTTTCTTCAATAGAATCAGGTAGCTATTGCAACAAGTCCAGGTTACAGACTCTACGGTAAACAAATGTGTACCCATACCTTGTTTTCCAGTTCGCGCTTGTATCGATGACGTAGGCAGACCTTCTCAATGACGTTGTTGTAGATGAACTTGGGATTGGGGATAAGGTTAAAGGGCACGGGTAGAGTCGTGTCGTCACGGATGTACCGCAGCATCAGCTTCGTCACTTCGAACCGCCACTCAGTCGTCTCGTTATCCTGAAAGCAAAATTCAGTTATTCAAATTAGAAAAGAAATGCCCACAAAGATATAAGCTTCTGTTTAATTTGCTTGCGCTAACAGTAATGAACATAAGAATATGTCATGTTGAATATTAGGATAGTGAAGAAAAATGGGAGCATCGTTCGTATAGCCAGGAAACCAGCTCCAGTCGTGATGTTGCAATCAACGGCACTGGCTTGTCAGTCTACGGTTCCTCCTTCTGGCTAGACAGCCACCAGCCAATCAGATACTTCCTCCTGGATGTTGTTTGATGGAAAGCTACCAACCAATCACGTTGCCGGTAACAGTCAAGAGCTAACGTGGTAAATAGAACTAAGCCTTACCGCGATCTGCTGGTAGGAGTTGCTCATCATGGCGATGAGCATGTTGAGTAGCACGACCACGGCTACCACCAGGTACAGCCCGTACAGCGCCTGTCCCACGTACATCGTCAGGGTGTGTTCCTGCAGTAGTTGCTGCCCAGTGGGGTTGGCCTGCGGGTTGGTTTCCAGGTTCAGGGTGTCTTTACTCCCAAGTCCGAACAGTGACCAAAACAGCTCCTCGAACGAGCTCGCGAAGCTGTAAAAACACGCATATTCATACATGTGTTTTACAGCTTCGCGAGCTCGTTCGTATAAATATACACACACACACACACACACACACACACACACACACACACACACACACACATATATATATATATATATATATACATAATGAATATAAGAATCAATACAATATTCATTTGTCTATATACATGTATAGAACATATCTATCTTAATGACTTCAAATGTATAAGTACATTGAGTGGAACTGTAAACTTACTCCCCAAACGCATTTTCGGTGTCACAAGTAGTCGCCGTCAGCGGAGAGGTGGCGTTTTCCTTCAGTGTGAAGCAAATATGATCAACCGCATCTCCGTAGAAGCTGTAGATTTCGTTCAGTCCCGACGAGAACGCGATGCAGACGATGAAGAAGATGATCAGGAACTTGACGATGTCCTTGACCATGTGGCTCATGGACAAGGCCAAGGGTCCGAGGAACCGGTCAAAGGTCAGCAGCGGAAGGAGCCGCAAGATGGCGACGACGCCGCCGACCGCCGTCAGGGCCTCGGCGATCAGAGTCGTGTCGTATGTGTGCCAGTAGAAGCGATAGACTTCTTGAGGCCCACCATGCTGGAATCAGAAACAAACAAACAAAAAACAAATCAAACAAACAGGTGTCATTACAACAATAGCAAATGACAACAACACAGCAAAAACTTTAACCGTGGAAGCCCCTTTTCCTTATATTCACCACTAACTATACATGTATTTGCTTTGGTTCCATCAAAATCCTAGACTAACGCAAGCTGATTGAACATAGGAGCCAATCCCCCTTCCCCCATCAATGACAGGTTTGATTAACATTACAGCAATGATGCATCGTACGATCATACATAGACATAAGAGATCCTTATAAATCTAGCCTGGTATCATCCCAGTACCGAGGAAATCCCGAGAATATCACGATAGTCTGGTACCAGGCTACAAAGACGTAGAACTAGCCTAAGGCCACAGCAAGTAATTTTTATGGATGACATCAGCACGCTCATTAATTTTTGCCTGATTTCGAAAAAACAAAAAAAACAAATTGCCCTCCGACGGTGGTCAACATGCCAAAATTGGCAAATATGTCGCAAACGTTGACAGTTTAAGGTGTTTCCTTGCATATAAATACCCAGTGTAGTTCCTGCCTGCCCATGATGGTATAATAACAAGCTGTTTTCTGCATTTGTTCTAGCAAGGACATTATATAAATAATGATTCTAGTTAATTGAGCTGTATATACAAGGTGTTTCATCGCATATGAATACCCAGTGTAGTTGCTTCAGATGATGGTACAACAAGGACTTTTCTGCATTTGTTGTACTTAGTCTATTGAGATGTATACACATCTACAAGGACAAGTTTACTGTTGAATCAAGGAGGTTTTATATTATATATTATATATGAATGAATGCAGGACTAAAAGATCTGTTGGTCATGATATCATATTTCGTCGCCTCAATTCTTGCTGAACAAGAATTATGATCTCAAAATTTGAAAATATAGGAATCCAGTTTTTTTCGACCCGGCTTGTTTTTTTCGCCCTATCTCATTGATTTTGGAGTCTGCGGAGGATGTCATCCATAAAAGTTACTTGCTGTGGCCTAACTAATATGAATGAAGCTTCTAGCAGCCGTCCAATTGGTAGGAGAGGGGCCCAATCAGCTACTGACTTCTGTGTAACACAGACGTTAGACGAAATCCTAACCTCAACATGTGAAGCTATACGCAGGAAGAAGGCGGCTAAGTAGATGATGATGATGAGCCAAGTCATTATCCCCATGGCGGACAGGCTGGCGAGAGGTCCCAACTTCACCATCAACCGCCCTTCTTCCAACAGCATCCCTGAAAACAGTAGCAAAACTACAGTTCAGTGACCCTGTACCTCATGACGTATATAGAGCTGTCGCATGTTTTATGCAGAATACTTCAACATTTACATAATATATGCAATGTCATGTTCTTAACTAAATTACACTTGTCACAAATATCAAAATTCCGTTACAAATGTGAAATTCCAAACATTTATCACCATGGAGTTGCGGCAGTTTCCTATTCATGATGCAAATTGGTCCCTTATTTGCATGTTTGGTATCTGTTTATAGTTCACCTACCATAAAGTACGGAAACATTGAAATTAAAAAATTTCATCATTAATCAGACAAATGTAAGTCCTTATTTGCATGAAATGTATCTAATTATGTACATAAATGTACATCCTTGCACCAATTGCAAATCATGGAAATCTGTTCTTCCTTACTTCAGTTATTCTCTTTGAAAGATAAGTGAGTGCCCCTGCAGTTCAAAAATTAACTGCTGGAATGACAAACCTGTACCACTTTGTCCCGACGTAAAATGCAATCCAGACCATAGCATGTCCAGGACAAGGGATACATTGAGAACACTGTTATGATACCATTTCCTCATTAAATGCAAATGTAATCCTATTTTGGATCATTCGTATTTCGTTGTATACACTATGTCTAAGCTACATACATGCCTGAAATAATGAACATCCGTTGTTACTTTATGCAGTTATCCTCTTTGAAATATTTAAAAAAAAACGGCCATGCAGTTCCATAACAAGGTGTTAGGGGACTTATTAGTAACAAACTTGCAACTAGAAATCAAAATCGTTAGAACCTGTACCTAGAATCCAGACGAAGATGATCCACTCCAGTACCGTTCCTGGGGGAGCCAGCTCACCGCCTTCAGGTCCGGTAAAACCGACTTTTTCTGCCCTGAATAAAAAATAGTATATGTATAATGTATAAATTATATGATATGATTCTTATTTGTTGTGTCAACTTGAGTGTAACGTTAACGTTAACAATTTTTAGCTCTTTGATAAGACAAAATATACTTACATGTAGTAATATACGGAAATGCTGTATTCTGATATGTGTCGCTACATACTAAAATGTATGGATTACTACTGAAACAGTAATGAATATAAACTGAAATGTACTGAAATATACCGGCTGAGATGCACTGAAACTAAAACTAAATGACAAATAGCAGTATTGTCTAATTAGGCACCATAGAGGCATTCGGCTTACCTCAACACGACAATGATGATGAAGGTCAGAACGGAGGCCAGGTACATGGCAAACCTGACCGAAGGTGTGCGGACGAAGCGCCCGGGACTAGATATGGGTGCCAGCAGGTAGATCAAGGCCAGGATCGGGGTGAGCAGCATCAACACGAAGCCGCGGAGGTACTCGGCCATGTTGGTTGCCGGCTTGAAGTACTTTCCGGACCCGTACCAGCACTCGTTCACCAGACGCTGACTCCACTGTTGTGCTACAAACTACGGAGCAAAAGAAAGTCGTTATGATGCTGTGTCGAAATTTTGAAAATCAATGGAGGAAAGGCTAATAGTGAGGTACAAAATGTATTGTGCGCGTCTGTGTGCGAGCGTGTGTGTCTGTCTGTGCGTTCGTGTGTGCTTGCGTCGGTGTGTCGGTGTGTGTGAGAGAGTACGCGCGCGCGGGGGCGTGTATGTATGTTTGCTTGCCTGCATGTCCATATCTTGTCCAACATACCCTCTTTTGCTCGTGGTCTACGGCCATGTCCAGTCTTGACAGCTGCATCCGACAGTTGTCATCGTGTATCAAAGGTGAGACTTCGTCTTCGCAATTCAAAATGGCCGCCGCCTCGTCTCGGTTCCGAACTTGGTCGAGTAGATCGACGCTCAGACTTCGGCATTCTTCGGCCATCTCCGCATAGACTTCTTGCACTTCGGGTGCCCTCGCCCCGGCGTCGTCCAATCTCGTGCTGAGTACGAAGGCCCGACGGAGAGGGTCGTCGTTGGTCAGGAGGATGTAGTACGGGCTGATCAGGCCGCGGTACAGGTTTAGACAGGCGTGGTCACCGTGGCTGAGGACGCCGGGGTCAGGGATGAACCGTCCCTGGTCCACCAGGACCTTGATGAGAGGAAGGCTGTTCTTGTGACTGGCGAGAACGATCGGCGTCACCTCAGACGGGAAGGTGGCGGACGGGAATCCGTCCTGAAAGAAAGATGGGTTAGACTTTGTACAACAAAAATGTACATAGCTTATGTCCACATTTTCGTTTATTTCCAGTCATAAAAGACTGTATGCCCCGCCCCGAGGTGTATACGGTGACGAATAGCCTGGTCGGTACTAGAGTTCATAGCAGGTCTCTGGGCCTTTTTTGGACCAAATAGTAGCACGCTGGCTGCAAAAACGTCCCAGTACAAAAAGAAGTCATCAGCAAATGTGTATGATAAGGCAAAAAAAGGCCCTTCTATGGAGGCTAATAGAAACCATCGAGGTGAGGCAATAGCCCTTTATTGTCCATGATATAGTATTTATAAGTGCGATGTGAAATAAGTTTTGTTTACGTTTTCGGTGGAATATTTCAGGAGCTCCTGAACAGCAGCCATGTCCTCCTTGTCCACAGCGTACATCAGCGCCTCCCCCGGCTTGGCGCCATACTGCAGAAGCACTTTAGCTGTTTCAAGATGACCTGTCAATTAATGGGAAGAACAGTAGGCTGACAAAGGGTTTCGCTACCAAAACTTTATTTTTCATGGTGCAAAGCTTAGCTTCTTGGAATATAATACTGTACACACAAAAAGTATGTTTCAGAAAATCTTAAAACTAAATCTTAATTTATCTTCCAAAAAGGCTATCATACTGTTAACTGTCTTGGGTCTCTAAAGTGAGACTTTATATTATGATTGACAGCTATATTATTACACACGGAACGTTTTCCAGTTTATCATTTACCCCAAGAAATATCCCTTCCAAGTATAGAGCGCGAAAGAGTGACTCTGGCAGCTGTTAAGAACAAACATTGAGTAGTGCACAATGAAACAGCCTGAAACACCGAACGTAACAAATTTTAAAGATGGCTGACACCGACCGAACAAGAGCGCGTTGCCCTTTACTACTGACAGCAACGAACAATTAAAATGAGGAAGTGACGAATACCTGCGTCGACAGCCAGTTCCACTGCAGATCTTCCAAGCGCATCCCTGCTGTTCACGTCAACGTTTTTACTCAGCAGGCCGTTGACCGTGTCTGTGTCTCCTGAAGCGGCGGCTGAGAGGAGCTGTTTTTCTTCCATGCTCAGCTGTGCCGCTCTCGGATCGTCTCTGCTCTTGTCTTGTTGGTGGTTGATTTGTCCCTCCATTTCTATAGAAAGTTTGAGAGTTGTAAGTAACGTTAAACCGGCATCGAGCAAAATTAAGAAACTTACAAATGTGCAACAAAGACTTGACTAGTCAGGATATCACATATACGTTGTCAAATCAAACAGTATGTTCTAATAACACAAGAGAGTTATAAAAATGTAAGGTGAACTATACATTCAAAGTAAAATATCACGTTGATACAATACACAGCATCTATATTTTCTTACTATAAGGTTTGGTTATGTTTTACCTGAATTAGCGGTAAAGGCTGCCATCGGAAACAAGTGTCAATTTCGAAGAAGATTACTTTCTCCCCACACAAACAAACCGACACACATCTCTGCGTATACAATTATGCTGATAATTCACTTAGGCGTTGCCTGTTTTACAAACAACAGAATAATCGTCCTAACAACGACCTACAAAGAGGACGTATCTCCACATTTGTTATGAGGATCTTTCCGCTTGATTTAATAGGTATCTAGATCATCACATTCTACAATGGTGTCAAAGTTTCTGTTAAGTCAGGTAATATGTCTCCACCAATGACAGAGAAATGTTTTAAGAACGAACAGTTGGATCCTAACAGATTCCGTAAATACATGTATCTAGTGTTTGTTTGTGATTATCAGATGGGGAACTATTGACCAGGACAAACCGGTTTTTGTTAGTCAGGCATGAATACACTAATAGGGTCTATGTGTCACAAAACCGAGGTAAGTGCATCTAATGATAGATGTTTATCTGGGTCGCTGCATATTGGCAAATAAGAAGAAGAAATGTTGCATAGTGACAAAATGATAGGAAACGTAAACAGTATTCTGATAGAGTGATAAAGTTTGTAAAATAATCATTGCATCATCTGCATTACGACCAAATTAGGCTGGTTTAATGGGAAAGTATTATTTTTGCAAATAGCAGAAAACGGGATGTTGTCAAATGCAAAATGCAAGCCAAGTAATGTTCAGTGGAAAGTGCGTCGGGCATGGGTGCATTACAAGTAAAAGTCGCCACCAAAAGTGGTCAATTCCACGGACTTTGCATATACCTGAACAAGAACAACCTTTCTTTTTAGTACATGTATACATATATGATAAAGTATTTCGAGTCTGCACTTGTTAATGCTGAGCAGTTTGTGGGAACGAATAATATGATATAAAAGACAGCAAAACAAAACAAAAGTTGAAAAAATTAATAATAACTGTTAAGTTTTCATTCACGCAAACAGCCCGGCCGGGACCCGGTTTGGAAATATTACCTTAGTATAGGGGGTATTCGGGTGAGTGGGTGTGCTATCAGTGGCGGGTGGATAGTGTCTCTGTTGGGATTTTATCGACATGTCGGGTACTTTGGAAAGATTATAGTGAAAAATGTGATTACTCTACTTGCATGTACATCTAAGTAACCTAAAAAGTACAATTTATAGCAAAACGTTGTGAATGTTGTTTAACAAAACCATACATAGGTCGTTCTGTAATGCATGTTAAGAACAAGTAATGTATAAGTTTACGACACGCTAAATTTCAGTATGTTGCCCTATTCCATATGATTGTATATAAACAAACTCATTAGTATGAATTTTTTTTGTTGGCATGTATGTATGTAACGTTATGTATGTATAGATTAAGTAGACCTTACGAGAGTCACTGTACTTTTGTTGTGTCAATAAAGATTGTTACTAGAAGTGTACGAGGTAAACATGTGTACATGCGACTGCAGTCTTCGATTTCAAGGTGTCGATAGCCACAACTCACCACTAGTAAACTCTTTACTATACTAGATACATTGTAAAATCAAACATACAGCAAAAATGAAGTGATATTTTAGATGCTACTCACCTTGGCTATTCACAGGACATCCTCAAGTAAAAGGGACAGATTTCAAAGTGCCAGTTGATGTTAGTGCAGGTTGATAACACCCTCTGTGTGGCGGGACCAATTGTAAGCGAAGATTGTATTTTTAGGTCACGAAGACAACGCCCTCTCCTTCTGAGTAACCTACTAGAAGGACGCTGGCCGATCGACCAATTGTAGTCGTAAATCTAAAGTGATCAGGCACTCATATATGAGTATATACTCATAGTATATACGAGGATCCTTCGCAACGTTCACGACATCATCCACAAACAATCGGCATAACTCAAATATTTCGGGACATATAAATAGGAACAATAAAGCCTTCTTTCAAAGCTCACTAAACACCCATTGTGATGATTTCTATGTAGCCTACGACGCTTTGTAAAAGCCGTGAAAACATGTGTTAGGAATTCGAAGGAGCTAGAACTGTAATTAGAACTAGTAAGGAGCCCCTTGATTAGCGGCTACCCATCAATACTTCCTTTGCATGCTATACAATCAGAACTGCTAAGAAAACGATTTCTAATTACCCTTATATATACGTATATACTCAACATGTTGTTTTGTTCACAACCAAGACCACTGAATGGTGGTGTTTCTAACAGTTCTAGGATCATCATATGACCGAAGTGAGAATTTACACAATTGTATTTAATGTACAAAATCTCTTATTAGAATGATTGAGAGTATATTTGAAGTCTTGCTCCTTGACAGGTTTGATAATCAATGCCAATGGTGATGCTATGTAATGGCCATAATATCAGTGAAGAAATTCATATCAAATAGTGCCCAAAACAGCAGAAGTACCTTACATTATACACTATACAGCATACATTAATAGGGAAGAGTCCAGGTAATAACGTTACATTTTACATTACTTTTGCAACACACGGTGAAGCCATGAAAAAAATCCATTCAAAACACCTAAGACCTCACCTAAGGCTTAACCTACATTTCAATCCTCAATAGTTTTTACCTCCACTGCAAAGCTGGATTTGTCAGGTAGTTATTTATCTAAGGTACGAAAAGCGGGACGTCAACACCTGCATTTCAAAGAGCTACAGGACACGAGGATTTCACCCCCTATCCCAATGGATCAGTCCAGGCAATGAGAACAGGGCAAAATATGGAAGAAAATTCTAAAAAGTACCATATCTGGGTGATGATGTAGGGGGGAGCGAATGGTGGTCCCAGACATGGCACATTTTGACTTACATTATCACTGATACAGACAGCAATATAGTACATGCATATCCTGGTAAAATGAATATAGATAGTAGAAACCTAAGAGGAATAACTGACTCCATGATTGTCAATGAATTGTATCTATGCCACTTTTGCAGGCATTTAATCTGTCACAGTTATTTTGACAGCTTTCAATCATCCATACGCACCCTGCCCCATTGGTAAATACATCCAACATGGCGGACAATACTTATAATCACGCTATATCAACTTATATTATCTAAAGGGACGTTGTAGTTGCCATGGTGACGGGATCGTGCGGTGTAAGGTCTGCAAAGATCGGTTCCACGCCCTTCTCTCGCTCATGGAGCAGGAGGTAACGTCTGACCAGGCGGGCTAGCACCTCCTGAAAACAGCGATGCAGAGAGGTATTGAAACTGCAGTCGAGATTGAACATAATTCTATCTCGACGGGGATGATAGTACTATCCTAGATGTCAAAACTATCTAGTATCTAACTGTTACAGGAAGGCTTCTACGTGTAGTTGGCAATGGGATCTCCTCTACAATTCACCGAAACGTTTTTAAAGCCACCCAATATGCATGCGAGCGTGCCGGGAGTCTGTTGTGCCACGAAGCCACAAGAGGGCTACAGGTGCCTTGTGCCGTGACATTTCATTCAATTTTCATTCAATGTATTCATTTTACCAGGGAGGAATCAGTTTTTTCCCACTCAATACAATACAATACTCATAAACAAGAACACACATACATAACATTACAGATCTGTTTTGCGCAAAGGATCATGGGATAAACTGACGTATCATCATGGACGACAACGGTGCTCTGACACAGGCAATAGGATAATGGGGATCAAAGTCATTTTTCATTGCTGTTTTGCTTTTTAATTTCTAGACGGCAATCACTGAGATAGCCAATCCTCATCATTACATACACCACGAAACATAGTTACCAGTGACTGTTACAAAAGTCATGACAAACTAACCTTGTATCGCCGGTTGTTCTCTGCCTTGGCTTGCAGCTGTAACGGAATCAACCAACACGGAATATGTTTTTTCTTCTCCAAGTAGAAGTTTTGCAATCTACAGTAATCATAACGTTCATGGCGAAGGTACCAAATGTACACCAATACCTTGTTATCCAGTTCGCGCTTGTATCGATGACGTAAACAACACTTCTTGATGACGTTGTTGTAGATGAACTTGGGACTCGGGATGAGGTTAAAGGGCACGGGTAGAGTCGTGTCGTCACGGATGTACCGCAGCATCAACTTCGTCACTTCGAACCGCCACTCAGTCGTCTCGTTGTCCTGAATCGTAAAATTCAAATTAAGAAAAATAACTTGCACACAAAGATAAAAGCTTATGTCTGCTTGCGCTAATTGTAATGAATTTAAGAATACGATGGATGTTGAATATTTCGTGAGATACTGTAGAAAAACATCAAAAATCGTTCATATCGGCAGGAAACCTTCCACTCGAATTCGCGAACCGTAAAAGCAATCAACGGCAATAGCCTGTTACTAGTGTTAGTACTATCTCTCCTTCTGTCTACTTCAGCGTCAGCCAATCAGACAATCCCCCGCCTGTTGTTGGATGGAAAGTTACCAGCCAATCACGTTGCCTTATATGTTCAACATTTAAAATTTAGATCACGTTGCCGGTAACAGTTAAGGAGTCTTACCGCGATCTGCTGGTAGGAGTTGCTCATCATGGCGATGAGCATGTTGAGTAGCACGACCACGGCTACCACCAGGTACAGCCCGTACAGCGCCTGTCCCACGTACATCGTCAGGGTGTGTTCCTGCAGTAGTTGCTGCCCAGTGGGGTTGGCCTGCGGGTTGGTTTCCAGGTTCAGGGTGTCTTTACTCCCAAGTCCAAATAGAGACCAAAACAGCTCCTCAAACGAGCTCTCGAAGCTGTAAGTCATTGTATATATATATGGATATTTCAGTATACCATCACATTTATATATATATATATATATCTCCCTCAGTCTCTCAGCTCTGTCAATCTCTCTATGCTGCATTATTAAGATTCCCTGCCCTCTGGTGTCACAAAAAATATCATCTTTAGTATCGCATTAGTAAATGCCTACTTCAACTGATGCTAGAATATTTCTGAAACACTATAATTGCATATTTTTAATTCGTCACGATTTTATATCAATCAACACAAATATTATTGAATACTACTGTAGACAACAAAATGCATTGAATAGTATTGTAGATACTTACTCGCCAAACGCATTTTTTGTTGCACAAGTAGTCTTCTTCAGGGGCGAGGTGGCGTTTTCCATTTGTGTGAGGCATATATCATCGACTACGGCGCCGTAGAAGCTGTAGATTTCGTTCAGTCCCGACGAGAACGCGATGCAGACGATGAAGAAGATGATCAGGAACTTGACGATGTCCTTGACCATGTGGCTCATGGACAAGGCCAAGGGTCCAAGAAACCGGTCAAAGGTCAGCAGCGGAAGGAGTCGCAAGATGGCGAGGACGCCGCCGACCGCCGTCAGGGCCTCGGCGATCAGAGTCGTGTCGTATGGCGGCCAGTAGAAGCGATAGATGTTTTGAGGCCCACCATGCTGGAATTACAGACAAACAAACAATATAGCTACAACATTGGCAATAAACGAATGTAACGTCACTGCATTTTTCTTTAACCGTTGAAAACTCATTTCTTTTATTTGATTTTGTTCCATTGCAAATAATGTGTCAAATGTTGTCAGGACGATATCATTACCTTTTAAAGCCCTAGACTAACGCGGACTGATTCAGCTAAGGAGACCCCCTCTTAAATCTAACGGATGAAGTCAATTTCTCTGCAGAAAGAAATATGCTGACAATATTTCGCAATAACCAGCCCTCACTTTGAGGAATTACTTTGCATCTGACAGATTTATCAATACATCGATGATACTAGGTAGGATCATAGTAATATTAGAGATCCTTACAATTCTATATTGGTACCGTCGCACTGGGCAGACATACGAGTGTTTTACCGGCCAAGTCCCGCTGATCGATTGCTACTTTTTGATCTTGTCTAGACAACTGATTCCCGTCCCATGAAATTTTCCGGGATGCCCTGATAGAGCTCGGCGGGCGGGCAACACTCCCATACCGAAAAGATCCTGAGAAGATCACGATAGGCTGGTACCCGGGAGGTTCACGATAGGCTAGTAGGTAGATGTGGAAACTAACCTCAACATGTGAAGCTATACGCAGGAAGAAGGCGGCTAAGTATATAATGATGATGAGCCAGGTCATTATCCCCATGGCGGACAGGCTGGCGAGAGGTCCCAACTTCACCATCAACCGCCCTTCTTCCAATAGCATCCCTGGAAAGAATAAAACAAATAATAACAAAACATGAGCTTTGAGACCTCACACCTCCTGACGTATTCAAATGATGCAAATGAACTCCAAATGTACATAATACATGCATGGCTAAGTACACCTTTCACTAGTCTACACATGTCACAAGTATGAATTTCCCATCATTCACGACTTAGATTAATTATGGCACTTTAAATTAATTATGCAAATTGATATCTGTTAATGTTCCACCGGCCATAGATTATATACGTTACATAAATTCAAGTCCTATCATGGAAAGCACTGGAATTTTACAATTTCCTCGTTAATTAATTCCTAATTTTGACAATCAAAATTGTTGGAATTCGTACCTATAATCCAGACGAAGATGATCCACTCCAGTACCGTGCCTGCAGAAGCCAACTGGCCGCCTTCAGGTCCGGTAAAACCGACTTTTTCTGCCCTGAATAAAGAAAAGACGAGGTGTGTTTTTATGATTTTTATACGTTGTGTGTAATACTTTTTGTTAGTCTTCCGTGAGACAGAATATACTGAAATGTGCTGAAATACAATCTATATTGAAATTTATTAAATCTACGAAAGCGCACTGAAATATATTGCAATGTGTAGAAGTATAGGATGTACTGATTACTACTAAAATGTAATGAATTCATACCAATGTACGAAAATACGCTAAAATGTATACTGAAACGTACAAAAAGTTAATGAATAAAAATATACTAAAACGACAAGGAACCTTGTTTTAGCAGCATTCTAAAATGTACAATTAGACTCCAGACATTCGGCTTACCTCAGCACGATAATGATGATGAAGGTCAGGACGGAGGCCAGGTACATGGCAAACCTGACCGAAGGTGTGCGGACGAAGCGCCCTGGACTAGATATGGGTGCCAGCAGGTAGATCAAGGCCAGGATCGGTGTGAGCAGCATCAACACGAAGCCACGGAGGTACTCGGCCATGTTGGTTGCCGGCTTGAAGTACTTTCCGGACCCGTACCAGCACTCGTTCACCAGGCGCTGACTCCAGTGGTGCGCTACAAACTATGAAATAGAGGAATTAGTCATCCTTGTGTTAATTTTTCAAAAGCATTTGCATTTGAATGTATGTTTGCTTGCGTGCATTTCCATCTCCTGTCCAACATACCCTCTTTTGCTCGTGGTCTACAGCCATGTCCAGTCTTGACAGCTGCATCCGACAGTTGTCATTGTGAACCAATGGTGAGACTTCGTCTCCGCAGTTCAAAATGGCCGCCGCCTCGTCTCGGTTCCGAACTTGGTCGAGTAGATCGAAACTCAGACTTCGGCATTCTTCGGCCATCTCCGCGTAGACTTCTTCAACCTCGGGTGTGTTCGCCCCGACGTCGTCCAATCGCGTGCTGAGTACGAAGGCCCGACGGAGAGGGTCGTCGTTGGTCAGGAGGATGTAGTTGGGGCTGACCAGGCCGCGGTGCAGGTTTAGACTGCCGTCGTTAGAGATGTGGTCACTACTGAGGACGCCGGGGTCAGGGATGAACCGTCCCTGGTCCACCAGGACCTTGATGAGGGGAAGGCTGTTCTTGTGACTAGCGAGAACAATCGGCGTCACCTCAGACGGGAAGGCGACGGACGGGGATCCGTCCTGAAAGAAAGATGGGTTAGACTTCGCAAAACAAACAAGGCTGGCAATAAAACCATTATTTTCATGGCGAAGTGGGCCCTGAAATTCTACGAACAGTGCGCATGCCCCTACATGCCACCAAAATTCCTGCACATTATCTAGAATTCTGGTGGAGTGAACACGATGATTAGGCTTGCCGAAATTTATGTAGATTTCAACTAATATCCACATTTTTGTTAACCTCTCTTCAATATAAAAACAATGCCACGCCAGAGGTGTATATGCTGACATAAGGCCTAGCCTGCTAGGTTCCTATGGCAACCTAATAAACCACCGAGCGTAGCTTCACTCTCTCGGTGGTTTATTCGATGGTTATAGAAATAGGCCAGGCTTTCTGTCACTAATCGGGTACAGACAAGAAGCGTTTATTATTCTTGATATGTGTGTATTATGAATGAGATTAAAAAGTTTTCATTACCCCCTTGGTGGAATATTTCAGGAGCTCCTGAACCGAAGTCATGTCTTCCTTGTCCACAGCGTACATCAGCGCCTCTCCCGGTTTTGCTCCATACTGCAGAAGCGCTTCAGCCGTTTCAAGATGACCTGTCAATGTATATCATTTGATTATTATCACATAACTATCCTTTGGTCTCTGTCTTTGCCTTGTATGTAGGGGGTCGTGGTGACAACAGAATAACATCGCTTCTTGATATGAGATTATTAAAAAGGTTAAGCAGTGAAACTCCAAAAGAGACTGTTCCGTCATGATGTCAAATGATTTCAAAGAGTTTATATCTGAAGGGGGGGGGGGGCGCTTCTGATTGGGGATGCTATTTGGATGTTTGGTTTTACGTGTATTGAAATCGTATCTTATTTATCATAATAATGATAATGTAACGTTACGTTACCCCGTTGCTTACGTCACTATTCGTCTTAAGAGATGTCTCAAAATTCAAACCTGCCAGCACCACACATGGGGGGGGGGGGTGTACTCTACATAGAACACCGGTTACCTGCGTCGACAGCCAGTTCCACTGCAGATCTTCCAAGCGCATCCCTGCAGTTCACGTCAACGTTTTTACTCAGCAGGCCGTTGACCGTGTCTGTGTCTCCTGAAGCGGCGGCTGAGAGAAGCTGTTTTTCTGTCAAGGTCAGCTGGGTTGCCCTGCCCCTGGCGTAATCTCCGTTTTCGTTGTTGACAATTTTCTCCATTTCTGTCGGAGGTTAAAGTTGTCATACATCATGTTTGATAAAAGGACAAATCATATTCAACCATAGGGTCTTGTCAAGTCATTTACCAGAATAAGCCTTTTCGCGGATCAAACTGCGCATGCGTAGGTCAAAGGTGAAGGTCACTGACTTGAGAACAATTCTTGTCTTGGTCATGCTTTATACAGATATACGTGTCGTCCGTCGTTAGTTTTCATAACGATGTTCAAATGTGTTTTGTGTTTGTGTCGGAGACCTTCACCTTTGCGCAGTTGGATCCGTGTAAGGACTTATTACCTGTAAATGTTGCTATCATAAACAAATGTCAAATTCGACACTTACTCACTCCCCACACAAATGAACGGAAACATATTGCACAAACTAGTTGATGATTTACTCGTCCTTTGCCTGTCTTTTTTCCAAACAACATAACAATTTCCCCATATAATTACCTACAAGGTTGGTCAAACCCTAAGGGACAAAGGAGTGAAGTTTAATTTGTTGTGAACATTTTCCACGTGGTTAAATCACAGAATAAAACACTCCTAAAATTGTTTAGCGCCATAGCCTGACGTAAGGTAAAAGATGTCAAATGTGCGTTTCCTGCTGCGACAGCTTTGGTAACCATTGGTGACAGAGAAATGTTTCAAGAATGAATATTTAAATCTATAGGCTCCTCGTATACACACATCTTATAAGTAGTGATAACGCTTGGTCATTAGCAGATTACATAGAGCTGACCACAAGGACGAACCGGTTTTCGTTCGTCAGGGGTGATTACACTAACAGGGATGACATGTCACAAAACCAATTTGAAATGCTTTTTATTTGTCCCGAACACTGCGTGAGGAAAAAAAAGCTGTTTATTTCCCGGGGTTGCTATTTAGTGTCACCATTTCATGATTAACATCACAAATTTTGACATTACCGCTGGTGTTGAAATTCACCACCAAAAGTGGTCAATTCCATGGCCGCGGAAGTCAACAATATATGATCTCTGGATATAAATTGTGCCTGAGCAAAGGGACATGTTTTTTTAGTATCTTTTCGTGAAGAATTGAATCTAAATTTGATAAGGGGTCTTACGTTGAGTGGGTCCGGGGGTATGCTTCCCGTGGGGTGGGGCTTCCAGTTTTTCTCACAAATATTGGGAAGGTGTCTTTACTTGTTTATCAAAAAGTATTTGATGAAGTTTGATTTCCAGCAAAACATTGTGAATGTTGTTTGACATATCACACAAACGTATGAAGCATGTAACGACTGCTGAGGCAAACATGTTTACATGAAACTGTCATTCTTCGATTTCGAGGTCAAAAGTGTTTATAGTTACAACTCACGGCTTGTAAACTCTGTGCTATATACATTTTGCAATCAAACATGCAACAGAATGAAATTAGATTTCACGGGCTACTCACCTGGGCTATTGACGGGCCATCTTCAGGTAAAATGGAAGATTCCAAAGTGAGCTGTTGATGATAGTGCAGTTTACATGACTTACATAATGACACCCTCTATGTGCAAGCGAAGGTTACATATTACGTCACGAAGCCAACGCCCTCTCCCTCTGGGTAACCTATCACAAGGACAATGACCGAGGTTACGATCCTGGAGTCTTTGATTTCTCGGCTGCTCGTTCGAGGATCGTTCAAAACGTTCCTAACTTCACTCGGACCAAAGTGGCATAGCTAAAATTTTGGGTCATAAATGTAAATTCTACAGCCTTCTAACAGTGTCCACAAAAATACTTGTTTCTTCTGTCTTATTTTTCGATGGATTTGTCTGAAATTTGGCATGTCGGTAATTCAAGAGACTATCAAACACCTTAGCAACACAGCAAACACCATAATTACTTCATGGAGGATTGTGTCCTACGGACTCTTGTTTGTAGTTAGGACAAAAATGCGGTAATACTCAATGTGCAGATATTGTGTTTTTGTTGGCAATCAAAACGTGAATGGTAATGTTAAGGATGTTTTTTACGGGTCTTAACAGTTCTTTAATCTTTATCCGAGCGTTGGGAGTTGTTCTACACAATAGCATGTAATGTGTAAAATCTCATATGAGTAACATTGAGACTATGCATTGTATTTGAATCCATGTGCCATGATAAGTTTAATAATCAATTCCAAAGGTGATACATATAATGTCATAATAGCATGCACAATGGTGAAAAATACATATGAAATAGTATAGCCAAAACAAGAGAAGTACCTAACATGCACAGTATACAATACATGTACACATTATTTCGTACAGTATATGATGTGATATATAAATATACTAGCGTTTGTGAGATACTGTACAATTCTCTGCAGTTATACACAGAAGACATTACTTTTTTTTCTTATCGACAAGTCTTGTGGATAGCAAAATCATATCAATCTGAGTATCTTGGACACCAATATGGGATTTTGATAACACACAAAAAAACACTGCATGCTATATTTGATATTGTCATAGATCTCAATTGTAAGTCACATTCAGTCCGGACTCGTCCTAACTCAACAATCTTTTAATTGTACATCATGGCATACAAGTATGTATGATCATAGAACCTTTTGAAAGATGATAAATGTAAGATCATTCATTGTCTGATTATTTTATCAGCACTACATTACTTCACTTCATCTGACCGTTGCCTCTTCCCTCATGACCTCAATGGCAGCGGCCTGCATGCCGATTTGAGCTTCTCATGAATGAACAAAGTTCAACCAAACAAATAAATTGTTAAACTGCCAATGAATCTTCTTAATCCAGTCACCAAATCATTGAAAACGGATACTTACAAAGAGACATCTTCTTCATCGACATGTTCTTCCTGTAATATCAAAAGTGTAAATCCGCATATATTTGGCATGGGAATCATAATCACTACCTACCAAATAGCAGCAAATTGTCATTCTTTGAAAATATCTCGATACAGGAAAACAAGCGGCTTTCTTGAGAAAGATGTCCTGAGAAATATTTTTCTGACGAAACCACTCTAGTTATTTTTCTGAGGATACAACATCATCATCATCATCGAAGTGCGCATGTGCAGTGTGATGACTTGTGGGTAGATGTCAAAGTTCAAGGTCCTTGGCATATACATACATGCAAAGATAAAGAATTGGCAGGGGGGCAGGGTCCTTAAACTTTGACGTTTACCCACAATGCATCACATTGTGAGGTGGCCTATACATGACGAAAGCAGTTGAAAACACGGTGAGTTGACTTTGATTGTTTTAAACGACTGATGAAACCTCTAACAGGTAGCCTCTGAAGTTTCTCCATCATCTTCTTCCACTTGAGAACCAACAAGTATCTTGGACCAAATGCCATCCTCCTCCGTCTTCTTGCGCTTGGTTGGTTCCGGTGAACCAACAGGTATGCCGTCTGGTTCCACTTTGATTGACGTCTTGGTTGTCATGGTGACGGGTTCATCAGATGTGAGGTCTGCAAAGATCGGCTCCACTCCCTTCTCTCGCGCATGGAGCAGGAGGTAACGTCTGACCAGGCGGGCTAGCACCTCCTGAGAGGAACAAAGAGAGTGTAAACATGAAATAAACCTTGTGACCTTGTGATCACCTGCGTCGTGCGAACGTCGTACGATCGCAAACTGAGGGCAATGTTGGGATAGTCGTGCATGTGTCTTACAAAATTGAGATGTCTGGTTACAAAAAAGGGATGTCCAAGATTCTTTTCGGTGGTTGATTCGGTCGACAGCCTACTGGAAAATCGTACGACTGGAAAATCGCACGACGTCCTACGACAAATGCGCCGTAGGTGAGTAAGATTTATACATGACAATTATACTATGCTCATAAAAGATTGCCATGAAGATGTCTTGCCATGTATCAATGCTCTGATATCAAATATTATACAATAGATTGTACCTTGTATCGACGATCGTTCACTGCCTTTGCTTGCTCCTGTAACGATTAAGAAATAAGTATATGTGTGTATAAGTATATGTGAGTTCTAGATGTGAATAATACATTCCAGGTATAAGGCAGAGCAGCAAATTTGACTGTGCCTACAATAGAGACAATAACACGCTATGTGCAGCAACTCCTGATGCATTAAGCTCTTTTGGTCGAATCTATTTCCCAACATAGTATGTCCAGCAGAGAAGATACAAAAACAGGAATTTCAGCTGCAGTGCTAAGAAATGTTGCAAGGGGACCTAATAACGACATCCATCTTTAGGATTGCAATACCTACATACCTACATGCCAAATATTATCACAATCCAAGAGCGGCAACTACCCTTGCATAGAAACAGACACACAGCAACTGAAGACATAACCTCCACTTATAACCGAGGTGACAAAGGATAGAATCACAAATATCAGTCCTTTGATACAAATACAGAATACACCACGAAAACATCCATACAATGGAAACTCATACCTTGCAGAGCTGGTCAGATTTATACCGGTTCTTCAGGCAGAACCTTGTGATGACGTTGTTGTAGATGAACTTGGGATTGGGGATGAGGTTAAAGGGCACGGGTAGAGTCGTGTCGTCACGGATGTACCGCAGCATCAACTTCGTCACTTCGAACCGCCACTCAGTCGTCTCGTTGTCCTGAAATCAAATTTAGAAAATGCCCTTTAGTATAATGTGAACTCTCGTACATACCACGAACATCATCATGTAAACAAACGTTGTTATCGATACCTTTTTCAGAATTCTTGAACGTCTGTACGCATATCTGTAGTGTGCATACATATCGGGATTACTGATACTGCATCAAATCGATGAATTACATAGCCCCAGACTAGTATAAGACACAACAAAAGTACAGCGACTTTCGTAAGGTCTACTACATCTATACATTCAAACAGTCAAGTGGCTACAAATGAATTAACCTACACATCTATGTATATCAATATGTATGAGTGAATTAACATGTTGAGTCAAACGTATCATTTACACAATTGGTTCTGAGGTCTAGAAATTCTTTGATGTATTGACCATACAAGGGAACTGAGCCTTACCGCGATTTGTTGGTAGGAGTTACTCATCATGGCGATGAGCATGTTGAGTAGCACGACCACGGCTACCACCAGGTACAACCCGTACAGAGCGAGTCCGATGTACATCGTCAGGGTGTGCTCCTGTAGGTCTCTAGCACTGTTGGCCTTGGGATTGATGGATAGGTCCAGGGTCTTTTTGTTCCCAAGACCAAACAGGGACAAGAACAGCTCTTCAAATGCACCTTGAAACCTGTAGAATAGGGATAAGGATTTAATCTTGGATACAACTTTGGATTTGTTAAGCTATCAACAATCTTTATCAAAACTGATCATTGATCATTTGCATAGTATAAAAAATCTACAGATGTATCGATTGAAACTTACCACCCAATGACAGCATTTGAATTCACCATGGTGTTTTCACTGAGAAAGAGGAACTACTCCTTGATATACTGTTGTGGACAAAGATCTAAATTCAAAGACGGGCGCCGGTACAGACTTTCAATCACCTTTGACCCGGCGGTCACGTGTACTGAGCCACCGGGCCTTCAGTTATCCATAAGAAGACTAGATAAGAGGAGTGGTCGAAAATTCGTGTTGGAGCAAAGTGGTGAAAACCTTCCCCACAAAGTAAAGATTTGTTGTCAATACAAATAGGTAAATGATAAAAACGTAGAATTCCATCACAATGAAGCTAGATGCTTACTCGCTAAATGCGTTCTTTGTATCACAGTCGGTATTTGCTAGCGGCGAGGTAAAGTTTGTAGACGATATGGAACACATTGAGGTGATCTGTTGGCCGTAGAAGCTGTACAGTTCGTTCAGCCCTGCGGAGAAGGCGATGACGATGACGAAGAAGATGATCAAAAACTTGATGATCTCCTTGACCATGCGGCTCATGGACAGGGCCAGCGGGCCGAGGATCCTGTCCAGGATGAAGAGGGGTAGGAGCCGTAAGATGACCAGGACGCCGCCGATAGACGTCAGAGCTTCGGCGATGAGAGTGGTGTCGTAAGCGTCCCAGCGGAAACGGATGATGTTCTGGGGTCCACCATGCTGTGAAAGTAGTCAAGTCCAGTATCATGAAATGAAGTTTTTTTGTGTGATACCTACAGCGTTAGCTTAAAACCAGCCACTTCAAGATATGTGCCATACGAAACTTTCTTGTAACTCAATAAAATACTTTTCCCGCTTACCATTAACATTCCCAATAACACTCCATGGTGTGTAATGACAATATGGTTATCAAATATATAGATATTTCACCTTTTCACTAACTAATTTAATGACGTTTCAAGACATGATCATACAATCTTCGAATATATGAGGGCCCATCAATCTTTATTGAACCGGGACGGGGCCGGTACCGACTTCCAACTACCTCTGACTCGTCGCTCAAATTTTCAAGTGTTTGGAGCAATCGGGTTCTCAGTTATCCTGAAGAAAACTAGAGGACTGGTAGAAAATTTAGTGAGCCTACCCTTTTGAAGTTAAATCTTTCTTAATAATTATATTTTTTCATAAACACTTGACCTAACCTCAATAGAAGACGCGACTCGCAGAATGAAAGCTGCCAGGTAGATGATGATGATGAGCCAGGTTGTCACTCCCATGGAATTCAGGGAGGCTCGCGGACCCAACTTCACCAGGAACCTTCCCTCTTCTAACAGCATCGCTAAAGAAAACAATATCACCATAAAATCCGTTGACACTTTCTCTATATGCACATTTGGCACATAGTTTTAGGGGTATAAGGTATTGTGGATAGAGCAAATTGGTAGCATTAGAAGCTGTTCTACACGTTTTAATGACACCTTTTCATGATTTATTCATGATTATAAGAAGATATCAGCAGACACGCTAAGAAAAATCTAATGCACATCACCTATCTGCACTGCACGACCATATTGATAAAAACTTGGGGAAAGGGCTGATGTTTTCCCTATAGCTAGCGAAAGGAATATTTTGGTTTAACAATACGCTTATTGAACATTTCTGCCAATCGGTGTCATATGCCAATGTAGTCATCACAGCTTGGCAATTGAAACTAAACCTGCAAAATGATATGAAAAACATGCACTCAGAAAGAACTTAGAGCAAAGAGAGTGAGAGAACTCATACCTAGAATCCATACAAAGATGAGCCATTCCGGTACTGTTCCATTGGGCGCCAGCTCGCCTCCTTCTGGTCCGTAGTAGCCTACTTTTCCTGTCCTGCTCAAGAAAGCAAATGTATTTAAGAACAAGGTTTTTGATAAGCTTTAAAAGCTACTTGCTAAGGAAGAGATCTTGAACTTTGACCTAGACCACAATGCATCACGACTGCGCATGCGAACTTGGAACTGCAAAATGCCTTATTACGTTGTACTTACCTCATCAGGACAAGGATGACGAAGGTCATGACGGAGAACAGGTACATGGCGAACCTGACGGCCGGCGTGCGGATGAGGCGGCCGGCTCGGGTCGTAGGTGCCAGGAGGTAGATCAGGGCCAGAATGGGGGTCAGCAGCAGCAGCATGATGCCGCGGAGATACATGTACCAGGGCAGTCCGGCGGTCGGTTTGAGGTGCGGCCCGTACCAGCACGCTTTCATCAGCCGATGACTCCATCTGTGTGCCACGAACTGTACAACAATGGGACAAACGTTGGACCTATTTTATAGCACGTATCATACTTCAACTATTGATACACCGAAGACCTAATGCCCACGGGCAAAAAAAAAGTATACACCCCCATATCACTGTAATAGATCTTTGACACTTGGTTCCAATTTACTAAGTTATAAGAGTAGTTGTTTAAGATACCTTCTTTTGTCCGTGATCTACAGCCATGTCCAGTCTTGACAGCTGCATCCGGCAGTTTTCACCGTGTATCAATGGTGAATTTTCGTCTCCGCAGTTCAAGATGGCCGCCGCCTCGTCTCGGTTCCGAACTTGGTCGAGTAGATCGACGCTCAAACTTCGGCATTCTTCGGCCATCTCCGCATAGTCTTCTTCCACTTCGGGTGTGTTCGCCCGAAGATCGTCTAACATCGTGCTGAGTACGAAGGCCCGACGGAGAGGGTCGTCGTTGGTCAGGAGGATGTAGTTGGGGCTGGCCAGGCCGCGGTACATGTTTAGACTGGCGTCATTAGAGATGTGGTCACTACTGAGGACGCCGGGGTCAGGGATGAACCGTCCCTGGTCCACCAGGACCTTGATGAGGGGAAGGCTGTTCTTGTGACTGGCGAGAACAATCGGCGTCATTTCAGATGGGAAGGTGACGGACGAAGTCTTGTCCTATGAAGATGAAAAATACCTTTGAATTTTGCAGTTGGCCAAACCTCCAGCTATTGAGATATCTCCATATGATAGCATGAAGTCCCCAACAAGCTACCTAAAATCATATTTGTCATCTGCAAAAACAAAATACATGCATACTACTTTGTCTATAGAACAAAAAATTAAACGCGTCGTGCTCACCCCTTTGGTGGAATATTTCAGGAGTGTCTGAACCCCAGCCATGTCTTCCTTGTCTACAGCGCACATCAGCGCCTCCCCCGGCATGGCGCCGTACTGCAGCAACACTTCAGCCACTTCGATGTGTCCTGTGTACGGTAACATGATCAACGTCGACCGGTTCATGAACGCTTCCCTCGCTACACCTCAAATAGCCACACACATAAACATACACACACACACGCACACACACACACACATACACACACACATACATACATACACACAAACACCCTCCCCCCCACATATATATATACACACAAACACACCGTGACGCGCGCACGCACACACACACACACACACACACACACACACACACACACACACACACACACACACACACACACACACACACACACACACACACACACACACACACACACACACACACACACACACCTGAATCGACAGCTAATTCCACCGCAGATCTTCCAAGCGCATCCCTGCAGTTCACGTCAACGTCTCTACTCAGCAGGCCGTTGACCGTGTCTACGTCTCCCGAAGCGGCGGCCCAGAGAAGCTGCTTCTCCGCCAAAGTCAGGCCCCTCTCCACCCTGGGCTCCTCACTCGTGCCTTCATGGGCGGTGATGCCGTTCTCCATTTCTGTAAAGAGCAATGATAAGAAGCTGTTTTTTCATGATATATGATAAATAGCTGAAATTCAAAAGTTGATCTCAGAGACAATTTTGTATTAAATTTTGCAACGACCATCCTGAAAGCTTGAACAATGTAAACGATAATCTAAATCAAATTGATTTATTCAACACAAATGTGAATAGAAAAGAAAGTATGGAAATGATACCAAGACAGTCACTTTTTTTCTTCTTGCTCTGTAACATAATGATACCATAACGTCGGACAGGATAAACAGAACAAACGTTATGAATCACCTTAATTCATACTGGCCTCTATGGTCTTCCAGCAACGCATCCCTTTCTTAACATACAGTTACTTCTTCATAGCTCTTAAATTAATATTTTAAATTAGTTATAGAAGTGGAGTTGATCCATCTGGCGACAGACTTTGCAAACATAATTGTCAGTGTAAACAGAACAGCGATCTGTCTAAAACCCTTTTTAACAACGAAGATGCATCACTGTAGTGTTTACATGACAAGGCCGTTTAGAACATTTCAGAATCAATGTTGTAAACGCTTCAGTGGGCATTGAAAGTTAAGACAGTGTGCGGGACTTCGTGATATCACCATAACGACATGTTTGTATAGCTATATTGTAGTGTTCCGTCTGGATTTTAAATCTCGATGTAGAGGTAGCTTTAAATTCGACATAGAAACTGATACTACACTTCAAGTATGTGCATGTTCATTTTCAACAAAAGATAGAAACAAATTTTGATTTCGGAGCATTTATTAATAAAGAACAAAGACAAATAACAACAGATGCGGCGAAGATCAAGAATACAATCAGTGACAATTTCCTCAAGGAGGGGTGAAAGATGTTTTTGTTGACACTTTTTTTCCGCCTGGGGTCCTGAGATCACACAGCGTCTTAATGGACACTAAACCTGATGAAAAGTCAGTGCTTAAGAGAGACTATCAGACACGAGAATTGAACGTAAAATGCACAATTGTTAACATCTACGTTTTCCCTGCCATCTGAAACCACCAGATTTAACAAATTTGTAGAGAGCTAATCTAGCTGTTGTTGATGACGAAAATTTGTTATTCAGGTCATCAGGATGTGTAAAACTAATGGTCAAACTGGTTTTCTTTGTCCAGGGCTTGCGAGGGGCAAAAGGTTACAATGGAAGAAAGAGATGCAGATTAAAGGCCTTAGGACAAGTGAATGGCCTATATGGATTTGTTATGACTAATGTCGCCACTAGTTTCCAGGCTGGAGTACTGTTTTGAGATCAAATGGTGAAGCTATGGGAGCCCAACTCAAACGCCGTATTCACAATGATTCAACGTCAATCGTACAGTAAGTAGAATTTTGGTACCGTACATCGGTTGAATGTTTTGAAGTGTATTGAAAGTTCTTGCCCGAAAACTGATGGCAAGTAAAAAGGGCCTTCCGCCTTTGTCTTCCCAACAGCTACCCAGATACCAAATACCATTACAATCCATCCAGACGTTCTAGAGTTATGCTTGCGGAGACACAAAGACACACACACACACACACACACACACACACACACACACACACACACACACACACACACACACACACACACACACACACACACATACACACACACACACACACACATACATACACACAAAACTATATGTCCATGTTTCATGGAGATAATGAGGGCAATGACATATGACCGATTTCAAATGCTAATTCTAGATCTAAACCTATTGATATCAATGATTAAAAAAGGACGCGTTGTTGCAGGCATAGGATGAGAAGGACGTCTAGAACGTGAACCACTTGACCACACAGATTACCACTCAACGTTAAGAAGCCACTCACCTCAAGGTATCCGAGGCAGACTACTGAACAGCAATGGGACTGTCAGCTTTTAATGCGTCTGGTAAGCCTGAAGGGTAATCGTCTGATCTTCTGGGACATTCCATTATGAAGGGGGCCCAAGCTTAATGTTATGTATTTCAATTGCATATCAATAAATTCCTGCGACACAAAGACCACCATTGATTGATTGATTGATTGATTGATTGATTGATTGATTGGTTGGTTGATTGATTGAATGATTCGTTCATTCATTCGCTTATTCACTCACTCACCCACTCACTCACTCACTCACTCACTCACCCACTCACTCACTCACTCACTCACCCACTCACTCACTCACTCACTCACTCACTCACTCACTCCATTCATAAACAACAAAATCACCCTGGAATTTCGACAAATATACTGCATATAACAGTGAATCCAAGGAACGACCAAATCCATTGCCTTTATTTCGTCATAATCAAAACGAAGTCAAGCTAAGACATGATTGTGAACGAATCGGACTAAGCATACCTACCCGAATGCTGTATGACTGTGCCTTGGTGATCCGGTTTTGGATCCAATCAACAAACCAACATATCCGGCCATTCAAGATACCGGCGAGAACAACAATCATAACAACTAACTATTAGACCAAGAGAACAAAGTTGGATTTCCTGAACCATAAAAATGCAACACTTACAACTCAAGAGAGCATAGCGCAGCTATGTAATCATAATCAGTGGCATTTGGAATATTCACAGAAAGAGAAGAGTTGGGCAGAATCAAGCAAAACCTCACGATTAAAGCGGCAGTAATTATATTTATTAGGGTGACATTTTAAAACACACAGGGGAACGCTACAAGACTTAATTTGCTGGTCACTATCAAGCTCCCTTGCGACAAGAACTCAGACAAGCGTTATAATCCAGGCGAACCAAAATTACAAGACAATGTAAACACATGTCTTAAAGGACACAAGAACAGGCATTCCTTAAAGTACATTTCTACCTTTTAAAATCGTCTGTCTTCACTTTCTGGTGCGA
The DNA here is from genome assembly GCF_035083965.1 of Branchiostoma lanceolatum. Classification (NCBI taxonomy): domain Eukaryota; kingdom Metazoa; phylum Chordata; class Leptocardii; order Amphioxiformes; family Branchiostomatidae; genus Branchiostoma; species Branchiostoma lanceolatum. Next base: position 26,475,103 of record NC_089722.1, on the reverse strand, counting down.
GACTTATTGCAAAAGCAAGATTTGAAGCACACGGATTGGCTTATTATGAGACTGAAAGATACCAGCTTGTATGACCACCAAAACAAAGGAGTTTGTAACCAAGGAATTATGGTCGTTATTTGGGCATCTTGGGTGTCGTCTTACTAACAGATACAGTGTTAATACGCCCGAAACTTCCTGTTATCCATGGCTACCTTTGTAAAACAACGATCATAAACAAAGAAAGCTACCCAAAAAGGTACTTACCCCACGTTGTCTAAACACAGCTCATCTTAAGGTGAAGACAATCAGGTAAGTACTACTTAAGGCTATCCGCAGACAACAAGTCTTGTCTACATAGGCCACTTATATATATTTGCCATGGGTCAATGCACTATGGCCAAAGGATGAATTATAATGTTCATTTCTCAAATTGTGCCCGATTTCCAATATCCAAAATTCCTAACGTACGATTTGCCGCACATGTATTGTTCATAAAATATTTTTGTTAATACGTGCTCACCGAAAACACCCCTTGACTTGCCCAGCCCACATTCTGTATGTAAAATAGAATAGGAACAAATGACAAAATAGACATATCATTGAGAAGTCCTTGGTTTTGATATGATAGTTATTTGATGTTCTACCAAAGAGTGAACAAAGCATTCTATTACTCTGCTACTATTGCCCAGAGTCTTTATTTCCTGCTTGTCAGCTTGCGGACGATTGGGAGGTTTTGTGGTCTGACAGTGTCCAAATGTGGGGACGTGTTAGGCCGATGAACAATAAATCAAGGGGCCTAAATTCCAAGGGTGCCAAGTCGGGACGATATATACCCGCCCTGTAAGAGCCTCATCTGCAGTACCGCTCCCGGCCGCCTCCAGAAAAGTGGTTAAAACGACCGTCAATTGCTAAATTTCAGTCCAATAGGAATGGGGAAATCGCGAAAGGCTCGTAAAGGGGTTTAGACTTTCTATATTCTACCCTGTATAATATTTGGGATATTGCAGGAACAGAACAATGTGATATTAGATTATGGTAAATACGTACATGTAGTGTGTTTTGTTCGCTTTTCACTTTTTAGATGGTTGTAAGAAAATGCTGTAAGGTGTGTGCATCACGGTGCAATATTACCCTGGACGCCAGAGGGGGTCGCTTGATGGGCTGAATTTTCGGCGGGGTCAAAATATCAGAGGTCTTATTCTTTGGTAAATCCATTCTATAACTATATTGAAAAAAAAGGAAGAACAATCTAGAGTACCTTTTACAAAGAACTACTAGACCTGATTCTTTGTAGTTTGGACAATAGTCATACTGTATATAGAGAGAAGCTGTGGTGGCCGACGTGTGTCCGTTTCAAACGACGCAACTTCAGTCGTATCGGATGGGTAACCTTTTATTATAGTACACAATACATGTAGCATTGGTCTTCTAAATGAGTAGTGTTGCAAGTTTCTTTAGATTTCTGTCTGCATAAACACCGCCCACATGGAAAGACTGTCACATCGTTCAACAGCTGAGAGAGCCAATGAGAGGCGAATTTCGGGATCGCGGCGAAGCTTTGGCACTCTGTGACCTGCCAGATTTATTAAAAGATCCCCCTTTCGTCACCATCGTCTGATTGACACCAACAACGACCGTCCTTGACTTCTGCCTCCTAGCGGAATACCTCAAGACTGCAGCGTCTCAAATTACGTGGCGTGAGGAACGGACGTTTGCGCTCAGCTGACGACGCCCGTCTAAAAGTAGGACACCCGCATGCTCCCGAACAGCTGATTCTCATGCCCTCTTTTTGGCTCCGAAATTTGATAGCAAACCAATTTGCATTTCCAAGTAAACCTGTCAACAGAGAAGAACCCTCTAAATTTTACGTTTAATTCTATCGAACTTGCATCTTCAAACATAAAAAGTAGTCTATAGCATAATGAACCAGTCGCTACCATAGCTCTCAAAATAAAGCTTTCGAATGTTAAAATCAACACAACATGTCATACGTGTCTGATTCTTGTCAGTAATAGTTTTGCTCTTACGTGAATTTGAACGTGGAAAAAACAAATTTGAGAAAAATTGAAAAAAAATATTTTTGGCGAACTATTACTACAGGTCGGAGGGAGACCTCACAACTTCTCGTATCCAATGACGTTGACCGAAAAGCAAATATTTTGATATGGATCAATTTACTACCGGCATTATGCAACGTTTCTTTATCATCATATTCGATTAAACCCTTTAGACGTAGAATACAAATAATATAATACAACCTTTTTCTTTCAGACATTATCACATCCTGCTTTATTCCTGGCACTATATGCAAGTCAGCCCTTATTCAAGCTAAGCTAAGCTAAGCTAAGCAAAGCCCTTTAAATCCTCGTCAGACCCAGTCTGTATGTCAAAGGTCATGCAGCGACTCGGTCGGTTGAAGACAGGTTAGTCTATGCAAATTACACACATCCGTCCTTAGGGGTTGCGACTCGCTCTGGACGACTACACCTCTGTGCAGGGACTGTCTGGAAATATTATTATCTCCCAGGTGAGCCATGATATTACTGTGGTATTCATGTGTGTAGTTATTGTTCAAATCGTGGGAGTAGTGCGGCTATGTTTGGAACTGCATAACATTTGTAATACCGGCATATGTTTCCGTATGTATGTGGACAGAAGCTATATCCTTACCTAGGGCAAAACTTGTCTGCTGTCTGCTTCACAAGTATAAACAGGCGACGTTCTTGATCACTTATGGGGTCATGGACTTGGTTTTTGCTGAGTACACTTGTTAGAAGCTTTTATTGGTAAGAAATGGGACGGCATTGCGTCATATGGTAGCATGTTTCATACTGCCGGTTGCGAAGCAGCCATGTGTATATAACAGATTAGAAATAGCTCAGGCCGGTCCGACGGTATGATCACAGGGCGGGCCCAGGGGTCTCGCTGAAGTCTTTTGGATTTGTGCAAACATAAACAGCCTCAAGCCCTGTCTGGTGCCCGCACAAGGGACTATACTATAACTAGTATAAGACGAAGATTTTAAAGTCCCGGGGTGACTTTAGGCGTTGTTGCGTACTTTTGAACTTGTAGCTGGCTGTCGTCAAAAACAAACAGTTGTACGATAACCTAGCTTGTCTTCGCTTCATAAACATATCCGAGTTTTGGTATAAAACCTGGTTCTACCAGATCTTTCTTTAGTCACTGACGAAAGATAGCGGATGCTGTCTGAAACGTCTGACTGTTTCAAAATTGTATCCAGTTGCTTGATTAACTATTTATGGCGTATCTGGATGTCAAACCTTCATCAACGTAGGTAACCTATCGTACGATAACGATAAATATATTGGACCCTCTCTCCGTAGCCGATGCGCGACTCCCTTAGCATACTATTTCTACTATTTTTTCAGTCATCCGCGGAGCCTGGTAGGGGCTACGATAATCGACGTATACGTAAGCTTCTATTTTTCCTAACTACAGAAGACGAACTAAACAACTATGCTTGCCTCAGAATAAGTATCAGTTGCTGGTTATACGGCTTTAAAAAATGTTACATGTCATTTTATAGTTAGATCTATCATTTCCTAGGAATGGTAGCGCGAACTGCTAATTGAACTACTTCTCAGGTGTTGGTTAGAGTGCACAGTAAATATTTACATGGGATTTTGTGTTGACTATTGATATTTGTTTATTGCATCCTCGTGAAAAAGGGATTAACGCTGTCTACGTATTTCATTTGGTGCCTATTTTCAACAGCAAAAATCTGATATTGAAAACATGTACAGGCCAAATCCATTCACACATACAAAAATGTTTTACACCACCGCCAACAGAATGTATGATTTCAAATATCGCACGAATCATCTTGGAATGTTTATAAACAATAGTAATATAATTATCGGGTTATACAATCAGATTATTCAGATATCAACGATAATCTCTGTAAAAGTCAAAAGACTGTGTGGCATTTGATCGCTGACATTGCGGCTTAGATTCTATGTGTTTTGACAGAGTCTCGGTTCTTTGTATTTTGAATAGGTGACCTACAGGGCATGTTTAAGATGGGGCCGGGAAGGTTTGACCTCTCACAAAGGCCGAGGTTGCGCAGCTGTTCGTTTAATCTTTCCACTTCAGAGATGAGCGTTATTGCGTAATCACTCCTTCTGAACTGAGGAGTTTTACAGAAATGGGCGACAAAAGGGCAGAAACATCACAGGCATGTTTGACTAAATTTTGGGTCATTTTTCGGCTTTACTGTGATATCCCTTTCAAAAACTTTGAAAGATCGTCTGATGTTCATGGCAGCTGCTGAGTCACCATTATTTAACATCTACAAATATTTGATGTCCTTGGTAAACACGTGCGCTTCCTTCGCCGGCACATCTTATGCCTAGTTCAAAGTTGTTCCCATATGTTGAACAGATCAAGGACATTGTAGAAACGCTCTTGAGTAGATTAACCTGTTGTAACGATCTGTTTTGACGTCACTAAGCGGTGCATGTATAATCAATCGGATAAGGAAAGCATTCGTATTTCTTAGATGGTTACATCAAAATCATCATTTAATATCTAGATAAAACATGTCATCGAAATCTGACGCACTACAGAGAGTAACCAAGTTATAATCTTATATATACATGTGTATATTTCCGAAAGAAGAAGATACGTTTAAATTCCTTAAGATTCATATCACTCCGGCAACTTTTATTGATTGAGGAAGGACAAAATAAAAAGCTCGTGCTCAAACGAATAATTTCAACGTTATGTTCATGTAAAATATTTGATATGAATTGGAAAATTTCTAAGAAACAAGATGATATCATCGTTTGCCAGATATTCTGTGGTGTCCTAAAGGTCACTAGTTGGCGTAAGTGATAGATGGGATGAGACATCATTGTCTGTATGTCCTCACAGACAATGATGGATGATTTGCATTGTCTAACTACCAACGATATCACGACACCGTAATTAGTCTCTATTCATTGTGACAACCATAAGAGGAAAGACAAGTCGTTCCAGGTATGGCTTGAATGCACAAATTGTCCATATATAACGACCTCGTTTAACGCACAATTAATCAATGCCGAGAACGTCAGTCAAACGTCTAGAGGAGAGAATGAAAACCTGAACATCTGTTTAACTAATTTACTGTGTAAATCAGACACATTATCGTATACTTTTTGGCAAAGTACAACAGGACAAAGAGGTCATGTAGTCTATATATGACCTCCTTGAACAGAAGGACCTTCGTTCTACGGCTTGAAACCTGTTCTCAACCTTACTGATATCATTGCCGACATGAACCGGTAATTTAAAAGTATATTGGGAATTCATTTTCATAAAGGTCGTGCATGCGAGATCCCAACACATTCTATTTGCTTATCATCTCTACAAGATAATGAATATGGATATATTTTGTTTGTAACAGTTACTGAAAAGGAAACAAGATGGCGGCCGATGAGAAGTCCGCCATGACACCTGATGATGACGCAAAGGTCAAACAGAAATTGACCTTGCGGGAGAAGCTGTGTTACGGAGTGGGCATGCTCACAGGTCCGATGATGATTGACGTGTTGGGGATCTACTGTAACGTCTTCTTGGTGGAAGTTGCTCAGGTAAGAGTTTTGTACAAGCAAGATGGATAGTACTGATGTATGATAGCTAACGTTAAGATTTAGGGTCCTTGGGCCTATTCCATAAGCCAACATCCAGTTACTAGCCAATCACGTTGCATATTGACCGTTAACGGTGACGTGATTGGCTGGAAACCTTTCCTCCAACAACAGGAGGGGAAGTATCTGATTGGTTGACGACTGGCTATCACTAATTCTACGCAGTGAAAAGCTGGCTGTTACACCACACAAATAAGAAATAACCTAGTCTTTTTTTCCCCTCTAGATTCCACCACTCTTTGTATCGGCTATTGTATTCACCAGCAGGTTTTGGGACGTTATCGCCAACCTTATTGTAGCGAAACTCATCGACAAGACCAACACAAGATGGGGGCGAATGATGCCATGGTAAGATTTTATTCCTCGATCTTAATATTGGCCTTTGAATTAGTGTAACTTTATCGGAAAAAAATCGCAACTTTTGCCGATAACAGTCATTAGAACATACCATCTTACAATAGATGGAATATGATTTATCTAATTTATGATATCTTGAAATAAGGTTTAACTCATTATTAGTTCCGTTCTGTAACTACCAGTTATGTATATGAAAATTTGAACACCTTTTAAGCACAAACATGTAGTTTATTGACATGTGGGTGGTTCCTACTCTCATTGGTCGTTGCTCGAAATAACACATACCATATTTGGTCACGCCTTACACAGGGTCCTGGGAGCGGGAATCATTCTCGTTCCCGTGTACTTCCTGTTGTGGTATGTGCCGGATTTTGGGACGAACGGCAAAGTGACGTATTACTTCGTCCTGTACCTGGCCATGGTGCTACTACAAACGGTAAGTCACAAGAGACGTCATTAGCATACTCTCCAAGCAGATGTTGGAAAAAAGTAGTGACGATTTTCTAGCTCCCTGTTTTTGTTTCAAACGGCATTTCTAAGGTTTTTCGAGCGCAGAGAAACGTCGCGATTTTGCCTTCCTACATTTTCTTGGCGATAACATTTAGTGAAGAAAATACCTACAATGATTCATATAAATGTATTTGCTTGTTTTGGATGTTATAATGATAGTATTTCTAGAACCATTAGTATCATTTTCCAATTTTGTCAGTGTAAGTGCTGAAGTGCAGGAAATGACATCCAGTAATTCCAATACTCGTTTATCTTGCAATTATGTTTCTAGGACTTGTCATCGACTTTTATCCGTTGTATGCATAATATGTTTGACCCTTGCAACCCCCATTCAGCCTGACCTCAATGAAAAGCGATCAACAGGTCAAATTGAGTTCTCATGTATGAATAAAGACACAGGTATATATATAGATTTATTGAAATAACCAAAAGTGCTAGTACGAGACAGATTAAGATCGAACTTGTGGAAATACTTGTCAATATTTATAATACCTCCTATCATTAATTTTTCTCTGTTCGGTAATGGCCATTGCATTTTTCATTCATGGAAGTATTTTGTATATATTTTGTCTGTAGTCACACAACGTTCCATACCGGACTCTGGCCATGTACATGAGCGAAGACCCGAAGGAAAGAGATGCAGCCACGCTTTTCAGTAAGTCTTTCTCTCATTCTCTCTCTCTCTCTTTCTTTTCTTCATCCCCATTACTTCCTTCTCTCCTTCCACGTGTAACACTCATACCTTCTGTTCATCAGCATGGCATATTTTATACAGCGCCAGCAGTAAGACTAGAAATACTCTAGTTCTATTGATACATATATATATCACATACATTAAATGTGACAAATCATATCCGACAAAACGTTAGATAGTTAGTATTGAATGAAGACCTTCATAACCTGGGTGACGGGCTAAGTACCTCCGATCGTCTTGGACTAGATCTTGTAGCTACAGATATACATCTAAAATGACATATCTAAACATTTGTGATGAAATAATATAAGTGAAGGTACAGATTTGGCTTCTTCTCGCTTTTTGTGCATTTAAATATGATTGAATAGAGAGAATTTTTATTGAAGGTTTCTCAAAACCAAAAAGAAAGTGAACGAAGTGGGAAACGTAGCTTGTTGTACGTGTCTTTGAAACAAACATCTCTTTTCACTGTATAAGCTACACTCTAAATTGACTCAAATTGAGATGGCATTTCTGTATTTTACAGGATCACTGTTTGAGATGGTTGCTATAGTAGCGGGCGTAGCCATTCATGGCCAGATAGTAGCAGCGTTCGACCCCAGGCTGGAGCAGTGTAAAAACATCACTAACGGCAACAATACTATCACCGTACACTCGCTCGAGAAGGCGGTAAGTTAAATGTTATACGTAGTGAGTTAATGACAAGTTAATATTAAACGATACTTCGTAAATGACACATTAGAAAAGGAAAAATACGTTTCGGGTAATACACTAATAGTTGACTTTAACTATTCTTACAAGAATGTTAGGTCGATTTTCGTTCAATGGTTTGGGTAATGCAAGTGTTCATGGTATCACTTTTAGTACAGTGCACGAAGGGACGACATTGGAAATCCTTTGTTGAGACCTTTACCGCAGCCCACTGGCACGCTGGGATCGGAGTTGCGGTGGGAACTATTGGTCGCGTTGGGGTCAAACAAAATCTTCACCATGACAACATAGACCGAACCACACACATGTACAGTGCGCATACATGGCCCATACATGAACGAGTTGTCATGGAATGTCGTTTGCTCCCTTGCTACCCATAGTGCCCCGCGTTTGGCAGTGGGGCCCGCGAAAACGTCTATACTATAGTCTGCCTGTCTTGGAGCAGATTGGAGTGTCTATATGAATTATCTCAGTAGAGATGCTTCTCCTGTTGAGACCACTTTTGTTGTTTCTGCTGTAGGAGACGGGCTATTTGGTGGCGGCAGGCTCACTCTGCGGTGTTGCAGTACTTGCCACGGCCGCTGTGGTGTTTGGCGTCAGGGAGAGAAAGGGTATGTACAACTGTCCAACGACTTGCAAAACCGTCAATCAGTAGTAACTTTGTTTAAATAATTGCAATGAAAATAGCTGAATATTTCCTACAAAAGATTAAAAAACTATCAACTCATAAAGTTCTGAAAATTGATAACCATATCTATATACTAGTATATATATTGGTGTGATATTCTATTCTAAGAAACTACCAAAGTTTACAATGGAAGAGAATAAAATAAATAATTGCACATTTGTATCATGCGAGAGAAAAAAAATCTTGTGAATACCTTCATTAGGTTCAATGTTAGAAATGGTTCTTAATACTTAATCTGATAGACCTAGCCAACGTTATTCTGGCAATATTTCTTAGGGTTTGAATGAACTCTACCACTATCTAGAATCAAATCTACCTACAACGTTTACAATACTATAACATGTGTATATGATTGTTTAGACATAGTTCAAGAGCACACGGACGCCCCTAGCGAGCCGTTCCTGAAGAGCATGAAGGAAGCGATAACATTCCGGCCTAACGTGGACTGCCTGGTGGTGTCCTTCTGCTTTGAAATGGCCATGCTGGTGAGTACTGTATACAATACTGTGCTATATATATGAGCAAAACACTGAGAAATACTGTACAGTTGTGTAAGTTTGTGAGACTTAACTTCGCTGTAGGAGTGGGAAGAAGCTGTTGGTAGTGTTTTGAGTTCACGGTTGAGTAGTAACCGTAATAATGCAATTGAAGACAGAGTACATGTTGTCACTGTGATGAAGTCACCGCAAAAAAACACGAATATAAAACCACCGCGAATATTTGAGTGGTCCTATAACGCTTCGCTCACTCGGTGGTTTATTCGATGGTTATAAGTCACCGGCCTGACATTATTTCACCGTTAAACACTCTGGCAGAAGCGGGTTATCAACGTTTAACTACCAGTACCTGACTGTAGCCATTCACGATATTATTCCTACATTTCGACTTTAATTATTGATGTATTATTTCATCTTTGATATTTGACCTTGACGAAAGTTTTTTCACATATTTTTCAGACTCTAGAAGGGACCTCGGCCTTATTCGTGCAATATTCGCTGGATTTGGTGGACCATGTGCAGAACGTGCTACTAGTCTTTGTGGTAAGAAAGGTCCATCTAAAAATGAAGTATTCCGAAGTCTTTGCTCAATATCAAGACATGGGATTAGAAAAAAACCTAGCCTGATTGAATCGCACTATAGTGGCCGGCCCAACATAGGGCCCCTGCGTAGAGGGGCCATTAAAGCACCGGGCAGCGGAGTTTGCGTTACATAGACTTCGAAAAACCTGTCAAAGTGGCAAAAATGAACATAATAGCTACATTTACTGTACATATACTATGACTTATCTGCTTATCTTGTCAACATCTTATTCTTGTTTTTTTCTTCAGATTTCCGTCGTTTTCTTCATGCCTGTTATAGACATATTGGTGGAGAAATTCGGAAAGAGAAAAACATTTATGGGTTCTTCTTTGGTAAGTCTGACTTTATCTATTTATCTATTGGTTCGACATGAACACGTTGATATATGCTTATGAACAACCAGGTTTGCCCAATAGTTTCGTGTAATGTTTTTCCATTTCGTCGCATCATTTTTTGAACGCCTCATACTGTGATGACAGTAAGTATTAATATACATGTGATCTACATCTTTTCAGGCATCTATCCCACTGTACATCGCGTGTCAGTTCCTCCCTGCCCGGAGTGTAGCAGCGACCTACCCCGTGGTGATACTGTTGGGCTTCATCGGCGCCTCCCCTGTTTTCATCCCGTGGTACGTCTTCTCTCTGCAAGTTCATTGTGATTGGTGGCAGCTCGCAAACTTCCCATTTATGTAAATGAGGTCTTATATGTGCAAATATATGCAAAGCTGTGTCCTTGGCTTGTCTGCCTGTGTGCCCGTCTGTGTGTGTGTGTGTGTGTGTGTGTTTCTATGGTTCCCAAATATACATAATGCAGTGTTGCCATACACCCCAAGTACTGTTGGTATATTTCTGCGGGTCCGGAAGAGTAGTATGAATAAAGGGTTGAAGTCTGCCATCTCCTCTTGTCTAACTGATTTCTCCGTCCCAGGACGATGGTGACTGACGTGGTTGATGACTACCGAGTGAAGACGGGGAAACAGCTGGACACCATCTTCTTCAGTCTGAGCCTGTTCGCCTTCAGATTAGCCGCTGCACTCGCACTGGGACTCACGGCAATCGCCTTAAAGTAAGACTGGGGTCTTCCAGTTTCACGACTGATAAAAGATAAAGGTCCCATAGCCGTGTAGAGGCTCGTGTCTCGGGCATGGTGTTTGAAGGTAGAGCTTGTCAATCTAACTCCCCCAAATACATCTCCGTTCAGGCACCCATCTACACCTGGATGGAGTCAGGAAAGTCATGTTCAGTGCCTTTCCCTGGGGCAAAACGTCTGGTCGAAAATTCTTGGAATCAAACCCATGATATCACTGACGAGACACACGGGAGCCTCCAACTTTACACTGTAAATGGATGGAACACTATCACGGTGTAGTTAGCAATCTTCTGTTGAAACTGCCAGAATGTTGGGAGTTCTGATCCTTATATGAATAAATGCAGATGTTTAGTGCGTTTTTTTGCCACAATGTGCTATGTACAGGTCAAAACCAAACATATTCAAAGCTAATAGTTTGTACACTTGCTGATATTAAACGAATTCAACTTCTCCTCGCTTTTACTTATAGAGACTATAAGCGCGAAAGAATTGTTTAAAACCTTTATTCCAACGTTTCTTTGCAGAATCGGCGGCTACATAACGGGCTACTGTGTTCAGCCGGCCGAAGTGGGCTTCACACTGAGATTGCTCATGTCCGTCGTACCTACTGGCCTCACGCTGATTGGTCTGGTCTTCCTCTGGCGTTATCCAATCACAACAGAGAGGCAACAAAGAAACAAGGCAGCCCTGGAGGAGATGTGAGTGTAGCTGATATACTAGTATTGTACACACACAGCACATAGAGCTAGATACATTGTACAATTTATACATATGGAAATCAACTCAGTCGCCCGTAAGTAAAGATCTGAATAAGAAACTGAGATATTTCAGTCTGAAGAAGAGATGTGCATATACATTTGTGCCAAATTTCAACTAATTTCATATAAAAACGAACCTGTTATGATACTAACCTCCCCTCGTAAATGTACATATTTTTTCTCCATCAAAACAATTTTTGGTATTTCTGCAAAATTGTGCACACATTGACTTATGCATTTTATGTATCAAAGTCATATATCATTATCTTAGCGGTTTCAATATTCTTCTAGGATTAAAGGACTTGTTTTCAATATTTTCTACTACCCATTGTATGCACTTAGCTAACGACAGCATGTGTGTTTTACCTCTCTGCAGGAAAAAAGCCCAAAATAAGGAAGAGTTTAAAAACGGCAACCTTCTTCCAAACGACGAGAAACAGCAGAGACAACGTCTTCTTCAGGTCAACAGCATTATAGACGATATTGACGAGTCTGCGCGAGAGACGGATTATGACGCAGACTTCGCTCTGTCTTCGGACCTCGACCTGTCTCAGATGGAAGACTCGGCGAGAGACACGGACGACTACGAGACAGACTTCGGCTTAGCTTCTGACGCAGATCTTACCCTCCTTAAAGATTGTAAAGAAACAACGTTGTGATGTAAAGGAAACTGGACATGTCAGTTTTTTATAATGTAAAGAGATCATTCCCATTTTTGTAATGCTTAATTTTTATCAGGTGCTACTAATGTTTTGCGTGGGAAGTAAGTAATCGATTTGTGTTACGATTAAAGTTTGGACCCAGAGAATTGGATTCTATGAAAAGTAACATTGCTTGCCATTGTATATGAGTCATTTTGTTTTTTTGTACAGATATGTCCCTTTTTATAGAAATTTATATGTCAAGAATCAAATATACGGTCTAACCGTTTTAAAGCAATTCAGACCACCACGACGATTTCTTTTATGGGCCCCAAAAGCAACGGAAATGCATGGAAACATTTAGTCAGAGCTGAGGGCAAGAGTGCACCCTTGCGAGTATTGAATTAGTGGGGAAGTGTGTGCCAGCGCACGTAGCACCGCCACCTTACGACCCCGTGGATTTAATTTCCAGCAGCTTGAGCAAGAGGTCTCAAAATGTTTTATCATGTGGATCCTTTAGAGGGAAGGTCAGTCATCAAATCCTCTATATGACACGCCGTTGAGGCCTTTTCGATGACTCATGAAGCAACATACAAATCAAAGCGGGACACAATGATGCGTTAACGTACCAAAGAGGCAAGTAAATAAGTGATGACCGTTATGTTTGACAGTTTGTTGGGTGAACAATTGCGAATCATTTGTGAGCAAATTTGGTCTGATTGTACAAAGACGAAGTCTCAGCTTTTGACCTGTCCATGCAAGGTTTATTCCATGCAAGGCTCATTCTACTGTAGCTTTTTAGTCAGCACTCTCAGTAAACCTAAAAGAGTTTCTTCTAATCAGGTAGAACAACTACGAAGAAGGAGCCTTGGGGAAAATGTTAATTCCATCGATTGCCACACATTCTGTGCTTTGCCGGTCGTCTAAAATGTACCCATTAATAGCACAGGCACTCAAGCACTCGCGTCGTACAAACGATTATGATACAATTGGGTGTTGAAAACACTTGTTACATTTTCTGACTGACCTCAGCTCCGAAGAACTGCAAAGTCATGACCATATGGCCATACTAATATATCAATGTAGTAGTTAAAGATTGATTTCATCCAATTAACGGTAACCATAGGAGGGCATGTGGAATATGAAACGGAATCCCAATTTTGAAAATGCAATTTGGTCTTCTCTTTGCGTAGAAATAGTATCATCGTCATTCTTCTTTCGTTTACAAAACAATCATTTTGTAAAGTTAGAAGTAATATAAAGAGGAAAAAGCACTTTGGTTACCATTTGTAAATCAACTTATTTTCAAGCTTAAAACAGCTGACAGATTACATGTTCAGTAGCAAAACAGGCGGCCCTTACGGCTTATACCATAAAAGCCGTTAGATGTTAGTCATGCAAGGCCGGCGACTTGCGTACCATTGCGACATTTCGACCATGGAACAACGTTATTACACACATAAGAATACAACATTGCAACGAAACGGAACCGTCCGATTTGACACTTAACACTTTTTATGCAATTAAATGCTCTACAATTCTGAGAAACAGGCAAAGGTCTTTCTCCAAGGTCACGATACACAGTGTGATATTGATCGTATTTAATGAGTATCACATCTCACCTAGCCTCTCGCCCCACGCACCTTGTAGCCCTGGGGTTGAGTTTTTCAGAGGTCGAGCTAAAGGTCTCAGAAAAACGACCATTAACGTGTTATAGCCTACGGATCGGTTTTAGTCAAAGGGTCATTTCTCAAGTACGTTCGGCATCTTTGTCTTTTTTTACTGATCAATCACATACAAACAATGGAAAGGGGTAAAGGAAGAAATAGAAGTACGTACATTAACAATGTTAGATATTAGACAATGTTAGATATTAGACACACAAGATTTGACAAATGATTGCAACATAATTTCTTGAAGAAGAATGAAGAGCACATTTCGTGGCAGATGAAAAACAAAAGAAAGAAAAAGTTTGGCTGGAAATACGTGGGATTGCTAGCATGCTGAACAATGTGAGAGTTGAATAATCTAGTAGCAGTTACAGCTTTTATGACTTTCATTACAAATAATCTTGCACAGGCTCATATGCATCATACTCATTGTACGGCACATAGCATGTAGGTTTTATCTTCCATCTATTTCGCTGCATATTTCCACACCAACACAACATGCCCCCCCCCCCCCCTTTAAGCATCCCAGTCGAGGTTGTTGAAGCCTCTAAGAGCTATTGCCTCATCCGGATGTTCGGCAGAAAACCTACGCTTGCCATTGATATCTATACCAGAGCTACGTCGGAGATCATTAACGTTGCCGTTCATTTTCTTCCAAAAGACGGCCAGATACTTCTGTCGCATCTCCTTGTTGGTCACGAGATACAGCAAACAGTTCAGCGTGCTACTGGAGTGCGCCAAGACGAATGATGTACAGTGGACAGCCTGTGACCATTGGTCCTGGTAGTCGGCGATCACCACGACGCCGTACTGCAACCACCCGAGCACGAACGAAGTGCACACGATCCCCAGCGTCTTCATCACTCGGACGTCATCGGCTTGTATCATCGTCTTCGGCAGGTGTTCGGCAAGCGCTCGCTTAGTTGCCCGGATGTGGCCCACGAGGAGACCGTTGCAGACGACAACCGTGATGGCGGGAAAAATATGGCCGCCAAGGACGAACAGCAAGGTGAAACGATAGTGGGCGGCGCGGTCGTACATACAGTTCATCGTCTTGTAGTCGTAACCATGGCTACCCCAGCCTAGCCACATCGGTACATTGTACAGGATGCCGATGATCCAAAACGAGGCTAAGATGGCGGCCGACCACTTCTTGGTAAAGATGGCGTCGTGCAAGGTTCTTTTGGCGATGAAGAGGTAGCGGTTGAGACTGATGGCCGCTGCGGTGGCGAGGGAAACAACACAACCGATCACACAGATGCTGCCGATCACCTCACAGATGAGTGGATGTGTGATAAGGACCTGTAAAACCAGGAACACGTCTTCAGTTTCTCTATATTTCAAGATAAAAAATTTCTAGTGGAGCATTTTCACAACTAATTTGAACCTCAAAAAAAAAACACAATCTAGGTTCAAACTAAAGAAACCCGCACCAAACCAAACTGAAAGTTAACTAATTTTCTTCTACCAAAATCACAGATAGATATGTACAACCCCTGTCTTTCTAAGTACATATATGTTACCCGAACCTGAAACCTTTGCGTGAGAAAACGTCATGATTTATCTATCAAATAGACGTGTGCATAAACATGTTTTCTTTCTAATTGTCAACGTTAACATGCATATTAAGGGTGCCTAAGTATATCTAACAATGTCATGAATGCACCTAGCAATTCTACCGAATATAGTGCAGCTTTGATGGCATTCAAATGTACTTTCGATGAGCACTATATACATTAGGTAGCGTACTGTGATAGATATAACCCTGTATATATACATATATATACACACCTCTGGTGCCACGACTCCCACAATCTGACACGTGTTCATCACAGAGGCTATCAACACGTCAGCAGCAGCCAAGTTGATGATGAACGCGTCGACGCTCCGTTTCCGTTTCCGGTTGGCCAGGGTGATGTGGATGGTGAGGGTGTTCCCGACAGCCCCCACGAAAGCCAACACACCCAAGATGGCGACTAGAGTGACCTTGGCTGGGGAGGTCAGCTGGTATCTTTCTGAAGGGCACGGCGTAGACGTTACTGTGTTCTCCATAATGATATAGTTCTATGCTAGAGATTGATAGATGTTTTCTCTTTCCAATTGGACTCAATTTAGAAGCAAGGCGGTGGGCTACACACTCAAGTTGATTGATGACCCCGATCCAATTGATGTTAAATACCTGTAAAAGAAACGTAGCGTTAACGTTATATCCCATAGACACAGTTTGAAATCCATACAAACATAGAGACAAATATAGTGACTTCTTCTCGTTTGAACAAAACCGTAACTTTGTAATACGCTGAATTATGTTTATATACATCTATTGTCATATGTAATATGTCTATGTAATATCAAACTGTCGATGTCAGTAGAAATGAAATTAGATGTGTAGTATAGCGATGCTTACCTAGACATAGCTCACACCGAGTGCGAGCTTCATCCTCGTTCAAAACAAATTTCTGGAGAAAGGAAACAATCTTAAAATTTACCTGTACCTACGTCCTGCTGATTCTGCTAGGGATCAATGTCATTACGTGATTAATGAGAGATTATCCGCTAATCCGAGGTCAGTATCCCTTCCGGATCCGTGGAGAAAGTCGAAAACAAATGTCCCTGGGTATTCATCAGGCGTAGATCGTGATCAAGCACTTTCGGTGCGCTCGAACGAATACCTTAAGTGGCACAAATAAGAAGAAGATGCCCGTGGGAAAAGTAACTTGCTTGCTGAATTTCTGAGACGTGCTTTCTTGGATGAAATGCAGCAATTGATATGTGAAGCACAAACTCTCAGACACGTATGACGTACGAATATAACAAACCTGTCATGGTGATCTCTCAAGGGACTTAACAGAGAAATGGTCACAGTACAGTAGACAGGTGGCCACTGTACAGGGTTCCTAATGCTTGGGTCAATGAACAAAATTATATTAGGGACAAACAGAATGTGGCCACATCGTTCCTTTTGCACAGGTGGTCACTAGTTTTGACAACGAGAAAAGTACAGTACAAAAGTATGCCCTTCAAATTGTTATTATGACTGGTTTTATGATTTTAAAAATACAAACGGCGGTGCCGGTATACATGAACATTTCCTCGCAAAAAGAATATTATTTAGCACTTTCCATGTGATGCTGTTAAACCAATGAAGATTGGAGCTTCACACATATCTTAAAATCTTGAAGATAGCCTTGAATGCCTTAAAGTTTATACAAATTTAGCCCGAGCAATCTATATCCAGCACGTCCCGTGTGATTCAAAGTTGATACGTTATTTTGTCAAAGATATGATACCGTATTTCAATTATGGGATGTCATTGCGATTCCTTTTCATGTAAATGATATAATCGGCCTCCAGTTTTTATATACAAAATGGTCATTGTGAAAGGGAAGAGGCGTAGAAGTAATCTTCCTACGCGTGACCTTTCGCACAGATTCATATCAATCTTGAGCCTTTAGTCGTGGACAACCCTCCTATACACCTGTTTATGAGCAAGATGGATCACCGTTGCGCCATTGACAAGCGCCAGGTACTGGTCATGCATGCAAGCATAGATGGTAGCTTCTACGGCTTAATTTTTCAATAGAGGAAAAAACGACACATATACATGTATAATGAGTGCTATCACTAATAAGAAAAATACTAACCGTAAGAAAAATACTATATCCATCTCGTGTATTCTCATTTTTTGGCCAGAAGGAAAGAGCATGTTGAATTCTACTTTTCACCAAAAAAAAATGAATCAGATAGACGGGTATGATATTTTACTGGTAGACGAAATATTCTCCTCTCCAGGCAGAGGTTAAGCTCCAGCTGTTTTGGCGTCTCTTTAGGTGTATTTGTTGGGAGGACAAACACTAACCTTGATACAAAAGGAAGCCCGACAAGTAGAAAAGAATTCCACATAAAAAAGATGAATAGAAAACACACAGATATGTAGATACATCATTACTATTTCAATTATCTCGTTTTCCGACTGATTTACTTTTCTTGTCTGAATAAATGTTATGAATAGTCGGGTCTCTGTATACGACGCTACATTCTGTTTCAAGCCAATACACAACCAGTATACTACTGGGACGAGAAGGCAGCCTCCGCTAACGTTAACGTTCAACCGACATGAATCAAATATAACCTCTAGTCTATTGCTTTTGAATAGGGATTTCCCTGTGGCTCAACCACTGGTAGAAGCTCACAGGTGAGCTCCTGGATAGAATTAGTTGGATACAGGGAGACCCCGGTTCAACTCTGGATCAGGACATCTCAATTTTGGCTGCACCCGTCTTTCAGAAGGGATGTAAAATGGGGCTCCCGTGCACGCGTGCTCGAGGGAGTACCTCCAGCGCGACAAAGGGGAAGGGCTAGCAACCCCTCCCTGCAGAAATGTACCCTGCTACAGCTAGGAGACGTCCTAACCTATGCGCCACTAGGCACTACGTACAAGGTGAACAACAACAACAACAACAATAACAACTGCTTTTAAATGTAATTCTAACACTTTCAGAACAAGGGAAAAGCTAAATACCCCCCCCCCCCGAAGATTATCAACACTGTCGTCTACTTACTTATATAGTCCCGGAGTTGGAGATGGTCCGTGCCTTCAGAGGTTTGACGATGAACTGCCAAGATCGCGTTAATCATTCGCCTGTTGATTTGACGAGGGCTAGCGCTATCGCGGTTTACATCACGAAAGATGCTGCGTCACTGTAAGTAGGGTAAGGTATAACCAAGGTCTTGCGCAGAATATAGTCACGCGCCATTTCCCGCATGTTATTATCATCATGACAGTAGGGTTGAGGCTATAAACACGAGATATACTGTTAGCGTATTTGATAAACTTATTCTACCCTTTCATGTCTTTTAATTCTTCTGTTGTTCATACTGTCTCTATTTTACGTCACAGATCAACTTTCAGCATCTGTTCTAAGTTTGTCTACTTGTTATGAGTAATATTTGATTCTACGCAGAATCCAATGTTACATGATTTATTCAAGATAAATTCTGACATTTAACCTTAATAACATCTTAATCCACAGTCTCAGGAGAGATCTATTGTTATTTTCTGATAATTCGTCAATCCGAGCTCAGCTGCATGTATTCATGTTATGTCCACATATTATATATTCTTTGGCAGGTCGAATCGTCACATTTTTAGCCAAGAAGGCAGCTTGTAACAGAAACGGACAGTCAGGAAAACGTCGTGGTTTTACCTCCCTACATCTGCTTGGAGACTAAGTTTGTGAATTAACATATGGTCTTTCTACAAGAAAGACCAATGAGAGAGCACGAACCGCGGCTATTCAGTTTGATTGAAATACATGTAGTTGTAACCGTAGGCTACAGATGTAAAATTCAACACCAAGTATCAAATATCATGTTGGCACAACGGGAGTATCCCTAACTTTTTGAAGCACCTTACCGGAGTGTCCTACTAGACCTAGACGGGCGTGTAACACTCCCAGTACCGAGGAGATGTTGGCCGCCCACGATAAACTTAAGCACCTGCAGGCTATACTGGTCACGGTAGGGCTATGAACTTTAGACAAGGCGAATCAATCATGACTCACAATGACAGAGGTGATGTATAGAGTTATTATCTATCATGTCATGAAGGTAATCATTCATAGAGCATTGAGAGAGATCCCTATGAAATATTTCGCTTGAACGGGCCAAATCGTGACGCGTCGACGGGTTTTGAGTTTCGGGCTGGGCCCAAGATCTGACCCCCTCGGCTTCGTGAGCTCATGAGATCAGATCTTGGGCAGTCAGAAACCTTCACGATTTGGGCCCCCGGAAGATTTAAATGTTGGCTTAGATCAAGGACATTATATAGGACCTTGCTAGGATATCACCCGTAGTACTATACAATGAATAATAGTGAGCGGTGTCCCTTGCAAAAAAAAAATAATAAAAAATTAAGACATGTGGAAAGACTTTCTGCAATCTGAATCGGAAATAAGTATATTTAAAAGACAACAATTGTATCCTTCCTAACTCCTGGTGATAACGGACGAGCCCTTTATATATCTTCCCGCTCGACAGCCCTATGTTGAAGATTTGATCCACTGCGGCGACCGGGGTAAATTTCTGATTATGTATATAATACTTCAGTAACCCTCCAAGGCTCCGCCTGCACAATATGAGGGGTTGAAAACGGGTCAAAGAGCTGTCCAGGGAAATGAAGAACTCATCCTAGAAGAATGAAGGCTGTTAGGACCCATGCCTTCCGCCAAATTTTAGCTTCAGTTCTCACGAATAGCGCTAGCCTGATTAAATATATATTGAATCGCTCTTATAGCGGGGCGATTGAATCAGACTACTAGGTTCAAGTGGGGGTCTGCATGGCATGTGCTTTTCCGTATTTCAAAGGCGCAGGCAGCCTATTTTGATTTCACTTGATTAGCAGGTAAAGCCGTCTTTTTCACGTAATTCATAGCGAGGTGACCAAATTTTGCCTAATTGAATTTCCTTGATTTTAGTGTAGAGAGTTCATCTGAATTCAGCTAAAAGAGTTATATGCCCCCCCCCCCCCATACGTAACCTGAACCATCCATATATGTACATAACCTGAACCATCCATATATGTACATCCAAGGACGTTCAATCGTAACTCCTTTTATCTGATTAATCAATTGGAAAAATTTGTTATGAAACGCGTTTTTCTGTGCTACCATACGGGCAGACAGTAGCCACCCGGTGGTGCAGCCGTCCGGTTTATCAAACCACGGGGACCAATCACGTGGAAACATTGCAAACATTCCATGTAAACAAAACGTACACAACCTTTAACCTCTATAACATAACAAACTGTTTTCTGAATGTATAGTAGCTTTTACGTTGCTTCCGGGTTGTGATAGTTTGCTTGGTACGTAGTGAGGTAAACACTAAAAATGACTTGCTGTTCCAAAAATTCGTCGACCACGGTGGGACTCGAACCCACAACCTCCGAATAGCTGCTCCAACTAGAAGTCCGGTGCGCTAGTCCATTGCGCCACGTGGCCCGCGATGAATGGGGGCGGAAACTTACGGGCTATAATCCCTCCGGCCCCCGCTGAACAATGAGATCGCCCGCTTTGCTGTTCTCCCTGACCTACTTTGTGTTTGTTACACAACGATAGTCTGGTGGGTGGTAGTTAACACTGCTGTTTTTTCCTCATGATTATGCAACGAAAGGCAAAGAACTAACAGTACGTATAAATCGGTAAGCATCACAGTACTGATGTGCTAAAAGTCCGTCGTGGGACCTGCTATGGAGGCTATAACAAGTCAAACTCTACCCTCAGTGACAAGCCTCAAACTCTAGACCATCTAGGCAATTTCTGAAGATACATTCAATCAGTATCTGGGCTATTTGACCCCGACATGCTTGGAGTTGTTAGTGGAAAGTCCCCACATGTACAGGTCTCCGGCTTCAGAGTCTGGTTTCTTTCATCTAAATAAACTGCCCTTGGTGAGAACAACTTTGGGTAACGTTATCTTTTTGACACAAGTTGAGGGTTTGAGCTCAAGCACGATAAGTGTCCTCCTTCAAATAGCCAAGGAGGGTTTATTTGAAATATTAAACCAAGGGAAATATCATAGAATCTTTTCTGAACACTCATTTGTGACTTATATCAATAACGCAATACTTTAGGAACGGTCAAGATAAATCCAACCGGCGGATATCTGTTGAATACAAGAGGGCCATTCAACTTTCAAGGTTCCTGCCCCTTGTTGGGTTCAGCGACGTTAGATGTAGTTGTACAAATCATTGCATGAAAGCCACAAAAATAAATTTGTCAAATGGTGTCAATGGCGTACATACAATTGTGCATCTTAACAGCTGTATCATTTTATTACAATTTGCTAGTAAATAAATCTGTTTCTCCAGTACTTGGGTTATAACGCTACAAGTTACAGCTAACTTTCCCTATAGAAGAAAAGTCATCAGTATGAAAATCACAAAACATCCAACATTTGCCCTTTCTGTAACTCTTAACAAAAAAAGAAGACAAATCTGCTCTGAATTCCATAGTAATGTTTTATTCATCAGCGATGCCGTTTTTTGTTGACTCAAATAATTCCTCATAAATTGTACAGCAATCGGTCGCCGTCTGTCTTACATGCTGTTGTCAAACGCATGAAGAAAATAGCGAAAAGCAAGTATTCTGCTATTTACTTGTCATCACGACTGCAACATCTATGGGGCAAATGACTCCCCCTCTGGCGGCTGTGCTCTCCCTGCTGCCTAACTCTGTAACCAATAGGGAATTCGGTGCCGAACGGCTACTTTAGAGTGCTAAAGGTTAAACCGGTTTTACTAGCATGTCAGTTACAATTGTTAAGACGCATCAAGGCGTTAAGTAGTGAAACTGAAAGGTCAAAGGGCCTGACCTTTGGTGCTCATCACCCAGGAAATTGCTGCCTTTTGTTTTTGTCTCGATCACTAAAAAAGCAAACTTCTGCATTTTGATTACTGTATTCTCCAAGCAGAGGTTTCGGTCGAGAGGGCTGGAGGGAAAGAAACGTTAAAAATCGCGGGAACTCCTAGCCCTCTCGAAACCTTTGCTTGGAGAATACATTTTAATGACTCTCGCCCTATGACTATGAGAGCAAATTGCGAGGATAGCTATAGTACATTGCAACGATCAAAATCCTAAATTTAGCACGAGGCAATTAATTTCTTTAAATATTAAACTTCTTTTTAATACAATATAGTGCTTCTTGTCTAGGGTATTTGATTAAATCATGAATATGGACAAAGGCTTACTCTTTGAGTGTATACATAAACTTTATCTCAGGTAATAGTATTTTCTTAATTTTCTAGATGCCTGAAAAACTATGAAATGTGAACATCACTATCTTTTATCGCAACTCTCAGAGATTTGGCACCATCGAAATTATGACTAACATGCACTTCTGAAGTTTCTTCTTTATGAATATGCAATGAAACAAATTATTTTACAAATACAGGAATTTTGTTTTCTCTAAATCCATATCATTAGTGCCTTGTGATTTTTCATTACCATATAATTTCTGATATCTTATAATCAGCTCATTCCTGCGATACATTCTGATGCATGTGGCGGTAAGAGAGACTTAATAAGTCTTATATATTGCATTGGAGGTCATAAGTCAAATAACCATAATTAGTATAATATCTTTCTTAACTTAATAAGACCAAGCGTTTATGGTTTAAACTTTTATAAATGGGTGTTTATCCAACTATGTGTAAATATGATTTGTACACTACTGTAATGATAGGAACTAAAATGACAGCAGGAGCAGCCGCGAGAAAGAGAGTCAAGTGAAACACAGTGTACTACTTACAATTACGTAGACTTACCTACATTGAAGCACTTTTTACAACATACATACAACACAGTCTGTACAACTGAGGGGATACACTTTCTTTCTGTAGCATCATCATCATGGCAAACTTTACATGTTCAAGGTCAGCTTTGTACAATAAGATAACTTCTTCTCCCCTCCATATATATGTACTGTTCACCACTATACATGTACGTGCATGTTTCCACGGCACATTTGTTGGGTTTGTACAAGTTTTCTTAATCTTTATCATTATTCACTTTAAACCTCATCAACACACATTGTGCACTTTTAAAAACACTAGCAATTTCCACAAGAAATAAGTCCAACATCTTAAAATTCAGTCTTGTTTTTTCAAACCTAGAAAACTGGAAATGCCCGTGGTCATTATTATTTTGTGCTTTTCAGGAAATATTTGTGGTCCTATAAGAGACATCTTATTAATGAGTTGCTCTTTAGCAATTCTCAGCAAAATTATAGCCATCATTATTTCTCATCAGAACCTCACTTTCAAATTTAAGACAAAAATTAAAACACTGGAATTGTTACCAAACTTGAAACTTACAGTATGTTCAAATTTGGTCGAAAGTCATAGTTTTTGATTACTTGTAACATTCTCTTAATAATCGAGCCAGACAAAGACTTATCATACATTTAGTCCACCCTATAATCTTTTATCATGACAAAATAATGTCTTGTAGAATCCTGTAAAGCAAACATAAGAACAAGAAATTTACTAATATTCCCTACATAATGCAAAGTCCAATGTAGAGGACATTGTCATACATGTGTCATCCACTTTCATTGACTGTAAGAATCCATTTGACTGTAGCTAATGAAGTCTTTAAAAATAACGGTGAAGACCTCAATTCCTGGCCTAGGAAAACTTTTTTTGGATACAGTTGTTGTTCTTTTGAATTCCACACTGTCATACTTTGCACTTTTGTTTACCGATATGTCTAAGCAAATTTTTCAAAATATCTTACCATACCAAGATTTTGAACAACATAATAGTGGCATAATTCCTTAATAGTGAAGAGAAATTCTGCTTTTGTAGCAACATGTTTTGGCAACCCTACAAAGACTGAAAAAAAATTGAGAAGGTACACATTCTTATCTTTCTCCAAAGAGGAACACATCTGACAATTCAAGCTTCGCCAGTACTCAACAATTTTTCTCTTCCCTCCCATCCCCAATGGTATCCAAAGCAAAGAAGTGAGGTCAAAGGTCGACGGGTAAGTCCTCTGGTTGTCCTTGGTTACTGGAGGTTCTACGGCGTACCATCGCGCTGTCATCTTCCTGTCTTATGTTTGCTACTGTGCTTTATGCTGCCTACGCTTCTTTGCTTGGTGACCAGGCTGGCCGAGCCGTGCCTGGTGCGCCCGCCGTGCCCGACGGACTGCGAGAGTTCCAACGGTTCCTTTTCCGTTGGCGATTGTAGAGAAGAGACGGACAGGGACGACATGGAACTGGACAGGTTATTGCTGGCGGTGATGGAGAGCTGGCTCGGGTACGAGACCAGATGGTCGTCCTCTTCAATGGGGATGTCCAAGGACTCCAGCAGGGCTTCGAGCCACGTTACTAACAGCTCTGCATTCTCTTTACTCTGTGGGTTCTGAGGAAAACACAACACGGAACGGTTACATTAGAAGCTACACGCTGCATGTCACATGATTTTGTTTCGAACCATGGCTGAGTTTTCCAGCTGGATCGTCCAGGCGTTGCCAACAGTTGCCCACTACTTGTTGTAGCCTTTCTGTAGCCTTTTTTCTATTGCAAGAGAAATATAACACAAAGTCTTTATGAAAAAAAGTGGAATGAAGAGGGAAGATGTCTAAAATGGGCATGTGATTTTTGTTTACATATGATGCTTGAATCAAGCTGCACCTTTGGTGGACAAATGTCCAAGTCATGTATATCAACATACATGTATTGGAAAGATTTTTCTGCTCGCTCTACTTGCAGACGTGTAGTTTTTGTTTCACCATTGCGATCAGATGCCCATTTCAGAGAAGTGAAAGGGAAGGGTTGAAGACTGAAGCACATTTACTCCCTTTTCCTTAAGAAGCGTTGTTCTTCTAATAGTTTATTTGGTATTCTGTGATCATGGCTGCAGGGGTCTACCATCACTGTCTACCTTTTTCTTCTCATCCACGGTCCATTTCCAAAGGGACTGAACTGACATGGAGAAACAACGCGCAACGGCCGATCGCTGCTCAGGGCCGGGGGTGCCTACCTGTATGGGGCACATGTCTGACGTAGTCAATGGGGAAACCGTGGTACGTACGAACACCAGCGTTACGTCTACCCTCACCCTGGCATGTCCTACTAAGGCCACACCAAGTTATTTTCTTGCTTCTCGGACATTTTGAAGTAAAAATTTTGCTAGCGGTCAAGATGAAAACAGAAAGCTGGAAGGAAAAGTTGTATCTTACTACATGTATAATCATTCTTTATGGTAATATTTCAATCTAGAATTATTTCATAAAAGCCGAGAAGCAACGAATAAAATTGGTGTGGCCTTACTTTTAAAATCTGTGAGCAAAGGAAGTTAAATTCAACATGTATCCTAGTAAGGTTTCCGGTTACATGGTAAACACACTCTCAGACTGATAATTCTAAAATTTTTACAGCAGATGAACTGCAAATTTAAAGTTGAATTTACTATGATCAAGATGTATAGTTGGAGGAATAGAGAAGGTCTAGTGTCATATAGCAGAAGGATCTGTGAGAGAGAGAACTCCAGTAAACATTACAATACATGGGTTAAAATATGACATAATGTACAGTGTATGTATAAATGACTGGTAAATTGTAGCATTTAAACAAATGTACCAAGGACAGAGAGAGGTCTAAGGTAAACAAGTGTTAACTAATACTATAATGACACAACCAGGCATGTTATTAGCTGGAAAATTCTTCTGTGTTGGTAAAGTTTATTTTGTAGCACGTAATGTTATACTCATTCATTGAACAAAGCAAGCATATTATGAAAGTTAACTCACATAAACCAACATCAACACTAACTTAAATGGAAATCATTGTGACATGACTCATAATATGGAAAGCATAACTTGTATTGTTCATCTTCAGGTTTGTCACCCTACATAAACCAAAAGAAAAATGTTGACTGGGAGTCTGGCTATAATGTCTTAATGCAATAGTGTAATAATCAAGTTCTTATTCTTTATCTATTGATTAAAAATTTACATGGTTTAATATCAACCTGTATTAGAGGCAAATTTGATCTATTGCTAATAAATCAATGCAAATTATCATATGGGGTGTTGCTGCAGTTTAGTATTTGTGTTATACTGTTTATAATTATAAAGCACAGTTTCCAAATTTGTATAGCATGTTACAAAACATTGTATAAAAAACAAGGTAAGCAACAGTGAAAGGAACAATGACAGAAAAGTAAAAGAAAATGCCAATGAATGAATTCTATTGAAGAAAGAAGGAAAGAAAGAAAAGTAAGTGCTACATTCTTATTGTGAACCCAAACTTGTCCTAGTTTTAGTATTTCATGGTGCATTTTACCTATTCAACAAACAGACATGACTGTGCAAGGAATCCTTTGGAAAACCTACTGGTCTATATTGTCTTTCTTAAGATAAAAATTGTAAAGCTTTAAAAACAAACATATCTCAAACATATGATTTAACTGTGATGAAAAAACAACACTGTCTTCACTGAAAGCTGAAGGCATCTGTATATTAGTCATCATTATTGAGCCTATTTTTCAATAACTGTATTACACATGGTTAAGGATACATACCTTTGTTTTGGAGAATGGCCCTGCAAATCTCCACAAGCCACCAAAGCCAAAAGCTGTGAAATACATGTACATGTTGATTCATACATGTAGCACAGTAAGTTAGAAATACATGCAATAAACACACACATTTTCACATGATATAACACTATAGTTTACATAAGGGCATAAACGCAATAAAATGTTCTTTGAATTAGTGGTTGAAGCAATGGAAGTCAGAAAACTGCACATCCATAAAATGCATAACTAAGGGCCCTGTCACACTTGTGTGTATATTCAAGTGCGCATGACTTCCGCAGTAACATTTTTTGGGTTTAAGTAAATTTTGTGGGAAGGAAGTTGTTTTCTACTTTGACCCGCCGTTGAGCAGTCTAGTTATCAAACCAAAGAAATTCCTTCTTCGGCTGCAAACTTAACCTAAACCAAAAACATGTTAATACGCAAATCATGCGGACATGTTTATACGCACAGGGGCTTTAGACAAGACGTACTTTGTAGGTAGGAGGGCCCATGTTGGCTGGCATCTTCGTGGGAGATGACGTTCTGTACAATACTCTGTACAGCATTGAGGATGACTTGGTCTTGGCACAGGGACAGCATCGTGTTGATTTTGGCATCAAGTAGACTATGTCTGTGAGGGGGGCAGAAAAAGTTTGGGGAGTGTTAGTTCTGCATAGAAAAAAGGGAAGGCAAAGGGAAACAAAACTGGTAAAATGTCAAAAAGAAAAGCATGTATACAACAAAATATGAGATAAACCTGAGTCATGGAAAATTGACTTACACAATGGGAAACACCTTGGGAAATACCACACTGGCTTCTGCAAGGTATTCATACAGGATTCGTTCCTCAGACTCATCATTGGTGTATTTCACCAACGTTGCCTGGAAATGGAAAGGGACACAGTTTTGTCAGTTTGTCGCAAAATGTTGATAGAATTCAAAGGAAAATCTTTACAGAATCTAAGCCTTAAGTACATCTAATGTTCACAAAAACAAGTGTACAAAGATGGAAAGTACTTACTAGGACAGTTAGCAGCAGTGCTTGTGTCTGCTGGTCTGTTAGCACCTCCTCATCCAACAACAGGTTGTTTTCTGACAGTGACGGTTTCCTGCTGCCCCCCCTGGCGGCAACTTCCGCTTGCTCCGCCACGCGTCTCACTTTCGGTGGCGAGCTCTGCTCCACGTCACCCCCGCTCGCCTCGTGTTTCGGAGACCCGCCGCCGCTGGCTTCTGCCAATCGCGGCGACTTCTGCCCGACAAGTTCGAAGCTTTTCTGTCTCTTTGTAGCCAGGCCAGCGTCCGTGCTTAGCGACTTGTGAGCTTTGGTATGGGAGGGCATTGGTGGGGTGTGGTGGCCTATGTGAATGTCCAAGCTTTTCTGACTCTTCGGTGTCCCTCGATCACGACTACTTCTCTTAGAGGAGTCCTTCTGTCCGGACGCGGAATGGGTGGGGCTTGTTTCCATGACGATAGGCTCCTGGGAGGTTGCCTCGGCAA
The DNA here is from genome assembly GCF_035083965.1 of Branchiostoma lanceolatum. Taxonomy (NCBI): domain Eukaryota; kingdom Metazoa; phylum Chordata; class Leptocardii; order Amphioxiformes; family Branchiostomatidae; genus Branchiostoma; species Branchiostoma lanceolatum. The sequence goes on along the minus strand of NC_089722.1, from coordinate 26,446,691 downwards.
GGAGCTGGCTACTCCGGTGTTTTAAGACGCAGCGGCTGCGCACTTCGTCAGAAACCGAGATCAAGGCTGCGAGGTATGGAACACTCTCCTTGCTGACTTCAAACTTGTCGCTGGAATATGTTGAAAAGTAAGTTTAGAGCGAAATTTGTAACATTGTCTGAATAATCATGTATGTCTATATCAGGGACAGGGTCACTCTAGCTTAACTAAATCATGCTTCTAGCAGCCCTTCTACTGGTCAGGCCCCCAGAAATGACTGGTTTCCTTGGCAGGAATCCTGAGCTCCTATTGGTCTTTCTCATTTTCTAAATCAGTATCCTGGCTTAAAAATGATTGGCCAAAAGGACTCTGATAGCGAGAAATTGTGTAACACAGGATAACGGTCACTCCAGCAAGATGTATTATTGCCAAATACTGAAATAGTTAACAATATCAATAGTGCTGTAAACACCTGCAAAAAATACACATATTTTCAACAAGAAGCGTCCTATGCTCCTTCTTTTGTCTTCAATCTACTATATGTATGTTCATAGTCTGCTTCCCAGTAGCTTACCAGTTCTTGTACTTGCTGATAAGCTGTAACATCAGCATCAGCAGTCGGATGGTGCGGGAGAACGTGGCGGGGTTCGGATGGCGGAAGCCCTTCAGAAGGTGACCGACCACGGCGAAGTTGAAGTTGGACTTAAAGCTGAGGCCCACTGAGTGATCCATCTGCTTGAAGTGCCACTCCATGGGTTCTCTGGTCTCCATCAGGACCTGTTCAGGGCTCTGGAGGGGTGGGGAGACACAAACAACAGGGCAATCAGACATGGCAGTCAGGACCTGTTCAGGGCTCTGGAGGGGAGGGAGGACACAAACAACAGAGCAATCAGACATGGCAGTCAGGACCTGTTCAGGGCTCTGTAGGGGTGGGAGGACACAAACAACAGAGCAATCAGACATGGCAGTCAGGACCTGTTCAGGGCTCTGTAGGGGTGGGAAGACACAAACAACAGAGCAATCAGACATGGCAGTCAGGACCTGTTCAGGGCTCTGTAGGGGTGGGAAGACACAAACAACAGGGCAATCAGACATGCCAGTCAGGACCTGTTCGGACCAGGCGATGTATGTCAACGCTGCATTGTGTATAATATTATTTGGAATCACATAATCACCGACAGAAATACATAACATGTAGACACGCTAAAAAAATACTTAACTTGCTTGGGGGGGATTAGTGAATATCTAATTCAGGAAGCTCAAAAATAACACATGCCACAAGCAACTCTTTTCAAGTACTGAAATTTCTATGCATTATACCATGTACCAAGTTTGCTTCCATAAACCAAGGCATGATTTAATAAAACTCAGGCAGCTTTCTGATGACAGCATCTGATGACAGCATTGTGTCATCACATCAACACAGGAAAAAATACTTTTTTCTTTGGAACCATGGTCTCAACAAATAGCTCTCCATCTGAAGTCTTTCATGGTGATTGATTGACAGGCATATTGTTGGTGGAAGTTGTTAAGAACTGTTTTCCATACCTTTTTGTCGAAGTGTCCCTGGCTGTCTAATGTGTGGAGGTTCTGTTCCAGCAGCCCCAGTCCTGCGGAGTACAGGGGGATCTCATCCAGCTGCAGCACAGCGATGGCCACCCAGAACAGCAGCTTATGGAATACAGATTCCTGAGGGACAACACATCGCATTCTCAGCACAATTCATAGGAGGTTTATGTCGTGTACCTGAAATCACGGGTTCAAATCCTGGCCAGGTCATACCAAAGATTTTAAAAAATTGTACATTGCTTTGCTAAGCACATAGCACTTAAGGGTGAGAGTATGGTAGTTGAACATACCACTACCAGACAGAGTGTACTAGCTCCCTGCTGCATGTGATGCTTGCACAACTGTGTGGCCCAAGGGCTATAGAAATATGTCTAGAACAAAAGATACAATAATTCTCTGGGGGAACGCATTCGTGCAATTTTTCTAAAACAGATACATATTTTCAAACAAAACCCACTACTATGAAGCCGGCTTCACCCCTCAGGAGTCGCCAAAAACAACTTTTGCTTACCTTTGGAAGTAAGGGCTGTAGTCTGGTGAGGCACATGACAATGGCTTCAACTAACACCAGGTCTGTGTAGGACTCCAGTGCCTACAAGTACAAATTAAGCATACAACATTACACTTACAACAGTTAGGATACTACCACTATAATGCCATTCTGTATTGCATCATGCATATCACTCAACTCGATATTGGGACATGCCTGATTCTTGGTACAATTCTGTGACAACCTGTGACAAACATAGCATTTAAAGTTTTTTTTGGTGACCATTTCCAAGCAAAAGCCTTGATACAGCGCCATCTGTCCTGTTTGGGAGGTACTGCACATGCTGTGCATAGTAAGCAATAGCAGGACTAAGAATAAAACAGAGGGAATTACTCTAATATAAAAGCAGTTATGCAGGCTTTCATTGGTCAGGTGCAAGTGATCCTAGAGCTCATCTACTACATGAACCAATCAAAAAGCATAACCTAAGGAAACAGAGAAATGTAAGCCTTAGCCAATGAGAGCCACTCTTTTGTTGAGCATGCTAGCATGACTCAATAACAATTCTACAAAAAAAGAAAATTAAAAAATCTCAATACAAATTCTAACCAGGAAGCTTTGTATCTTTTTATGTCAAATTATTAAAAACCAGCCATGCATTCAAATGTGAGATAAAAGTGAAACAAAAATCCAGCCAGTCAAACCTCGTACTAAGTGGACAGAATTTTCACTTTGCAACTTTTTGTTAGGCAAGTCCTCACTTGTATCAAAGATCCAGACATATATAGACTCACATAGATGTCTTTGCAGGTCTGAGAACAAAGACAGCGTAAACATGAATTATGTCATCAATGGACAATAAGAATGCATGCCCTCTCACTTTAAAACAATTCTAAAACACTTGCAAGCCAACAAAATGGGCAAAAAGTGCAGAAAACAAACTTATATCGGTGTGGCCATAGTTGACTCTAACAAGAATGTTCCAGATAGTTCTGTGTGGCTTAATACTGTAAATCAATTTAATTTTGCCGCACTTTGTGGCACAGTGAAAATCAAAATTGAGGTTGCAGCTTCTTTTAGTTCAAGATTGAAATGATAGTTGCAACACAACATTTAACAGCCACCACGGAAATTGTGAACTCAAAAACACACCAAAAATGTCAAGATTTGCAGTATGATATCCATGTAAACAAACCAGCTGACAAGAAAAATAAACAAGATTTTTACTCCAACGTATCTGTCCATCTATAATACATAGAGATCAGGTCTTGGAACATCTTTGATAAGAAAGGCAAGATTATACATTTATATTCAAATACCGGTACATATTTGTCTTGGCTCACAAGCTATATGTACAATAATCTTATTACCACTACATTTCATACATGGTAAAAATACATTCATTTGTTAAGAGATGGCCATTGTTCTTAACTTAACCGTCTAGTCATCAGTGATATAGCATAGAACATGATTTTGAAATTGAGATGTACTGATAAGTTATGTTTAAATTAAATGTTGCTTTGAGTCCAGTGGCGCAGTGTTTTCCACAGCTAAAACGACAGCCTTGGAAGACAGTCATTAGGATTGTCAGGGACAGAAGCACAGGATTTTACAGCTAGAGATGGGGAGACTGGAGCTGAAGAGGAACTGCAGTTTGTGTAGAATGAGATTGGTGGAGCTGCTGCTAAAACTCCAGAGATTTGTGAAGAGAATTGTTCTATGATGATTTAGTTAGTGTGCTCCATTGAATAGAATGTAATGATGAACCGTATAAGAGTGGTTTTTAGTTTGAAAATGTGCATTTTCAGGAAAATGACCACAAAAGATGACAGTTTTTAAGTATTCTAAAGAGTATCTTAGAGAGAACAGAATAGCAATGATGAACAGCACAAGTCAGTCAGAGTGCTTTTTAGGTTGAAAATGTGTATTTTCAGGAAAATGACCACAAAAGATGACAGTTTTGAAGTGTCCTTTAGAGTATCTTAGAGAGGACGGAATTGTGGCTGCTACTATGGAGGTACAGCTGTCGCCTGAGCTAATGAAAATCACCAGGCCCTGTGTGAGAGAGAAAGTCCCATGCTGTACCTCTGGGTTATGACTCCGGAAGGTCTCCCTCACCTTTGCTAGAATGTGGATGAGCTGCTTGACCTGGCCGTCGGTCGTCGTTTTGCTGATGCAGCCGAGAACGACCATCGCGCGGGGCTGTAGGGCAGGGTTGTACTGGAAGGCAAACCTAGAGGGAAAGAGTATATAATTTGTTACATGTCATATAATAATCATGTATTCATGTTATATGTTGTGTCTGTTTTCTAGGGCCCTACTGAAAAGCAAAGTTCTACATGTAAGCCACCAATATGGGCAACCCTGGCTAAATAACAGAGAAACAAACAAAAAGAAAGAGTGCAGTTACATGACACAAATGTAGCATTCTAAAAACGCTTTTGACAAAATTTCAGGACAATGTACACCATGAGTTTTCAGACATCTTTAGCGCTGAAAAGACTCTAAATGCTGATATAGAGGCTTGTGAACCATTGGTTTGGAAATGTGACTGTAGCATAAGATGAAAGATGTTCAGCAATCTACAGCAACACAAGGATATTTTCAAAGGTATAAAAGTTGCTGCAAGACACAGACAGCAAGGTCCTGCTACCATGGCCGCTGCTGGTCAATCCTAGAAACTATATGACTGACTCTGCAGTCATCTAATGATGATGATGATGATCAGCTGCCTTACCTCCTGGATAGTTCCTGCCATTTCTCCAGCCAGTTGCATTCTGGGATGTCCAGCATGCATGCCTCCATGACCTCTAGCAGGGCGTCAGTGATGACCTCTAGAGAGCACAGGGAGATCTGCTCCCCCTTCTCATGCTGGGAGGTGAACGACCTGTCTTTGTAACTCGATCTGCAAACACAGCAAAGCACCAATCAGCGTTGAGGAAAGTATAAATGAGTTATCTTACAATAATAGTTTTCCAAGAACGCAGATTTCATTTTAATTTGGACCTGTACACACAAACTACTTCCTGATAAAAAAGAGAGAACAACATGTTTCATCTCCTAGATAAGAGCTGAGTTATGCAGTCATTTTCACACCTTATGATGTTCTTTATCTACCTGTATTCTAACTTTATTCAACATCCAAATCACATTACAAGATCCAAGAGGCAAGAAAATGGCTGCCATGCCATGCATTATGTTCTTTTTACAGAACATTTCACTTATCAAAAGCAATTGTTTTATTTGTCAGACAGCCTAGAATAACAAATTGTTTTTTTTTTGCTTGTGAAAGTTCCTACATTTGTCATATTTCTTCCTGTAAGCTCTTTTTCCCTATTTTGATGGGTAACGTTTGACAAACATAGTCACTGTGACTCAATGTATCCATGCATAAATCCAGATGATATGCAAAACATCAACAGGTGTGTTTCCCACCCACCTGAAGGCAGCTGTTGCTGCAGACTTGACCTTGCTGAGCCCGAACAGGACGTAGAACTTGGGCAGGCAGAACTCTGTTAGGCTCAGCCGAAGCACCTGTTTGGTTTCCTCTGCTTGGAGTCGTAGAAGAGAAACACAAGATATCATTAAACCTAGGCGTAACCAACTGCCAATCCTGTAGGTCAACATCAATAAGGTTGACAACAATCAGTGATAAGAAATGCCACCTCCCCTGAGAAATGCCCAAAAATCCTTTTTGGCCAAAAGTCTTCATCAGAATGACAAGAGAGTGGTTCACACTTAATTTTATACCGTCTATTCTAGTTAGGGCAGGGCCACTCTTAGAAGTTGATCTTGATCTTGATCTTGATTGGGCACTGGGCAACACCCCTTTGTTGGAGTTAGGGCAGGGTGCTCTCTGAAATAGCCAATGTCGTGATCTGCACCCATACGAGCATTTAAGAACATTAACTAGAATCCAGTAAGAGTTATAACCTAGCTTTGAGCCTTACCGCTGAAGTTGAGCTGTGTACAGGTGCACAGCGAGTGAATGATGTTGACGACCAGTCCGTGCGTGGAGGCCCGTAATGACAGCGGTCCCGTGTACACCAGCAGTGTTACAATGTGGAACAGGTAGGGAAGGTGATTCGCAACTGTAAAAAGGAAATTTAAAAAAAGTTCAAATCCATATATACACAGTACACATAGTATCACATAGATCATTCTTTTTTGGGTAGGTCTTGATTTGGGAGACTTTAAAAGGATTTTTTGCCACTGTTGGATGGATTAGTTCTTCTAACAGCTTTCTTTTCTAAGTTGAATGGGCGTTAGAAGGATGACGGCTGAGACACAACAGCTTTCTTTTCTAATATACAGGTTATATGTATGTACAGTAATATGACAAATATGACACACAGTATCAATATAGGAGATAATACATTTATACTGCCTCATCAACAGTTCATACTCTCTGTAACTTTAAGTTGCCTAAAGCTTGTAGTTTGACTTGTTGAAGATTCTGGGTTTGAATCCTTATAAACACATACAAAAAGAACTTACCATCCAGAGAGTTGTTGAAGGACAACATGAGCATGTATCTGGCTAAGATGGCGATGTCGTCCCACATCAGATGCTGCTCAAGGGTGGGGGTGGGTGACAAGCAGGTCTTGTCCAGAATCTACCAGAAAATACGTCTTGAGTTAGTCAAGATTAACCTCCAATGATCTAATCTCCTATAGTAGTAAGTGACCACTGCAAAATCAGTTGCTGTGTGGCACCCATATATAGAGTACAGTACATTCAGTTAAGATCAAAGCATTGAAACTTTGTGCCAGCAAATGAAACTGGACTTTGTGGTATATCTGAGTTCACAATTGAAACAGCATTGTCGGCAACAATGAAAGAAATAAAGAATAAAAATATTTGTGGGTCTGATGCATTTGTAAGAGTACATCAATAAACCTGAAAACTTAACAACACAACAAATATATCAGGATTTACAGTTATAAGACTGTAATTTCTACAGTAACAGTAGCCTTGGTGTTTGTAAAAGGTTTTGCTGTGTAGTGACCTTGCACAGTCTGCTGATGACCTTGGCTGAGACCAGTTTGACGTTGGCGGAAGCCAGCGCTACCGCTGTGTCAGCCATGACCTCCGCCTTCAGCGAACCCAGACCCCCTGTAGCGCTGGTCTGAGGTGGAAGAGTAAAGGCACGGTTTAGATAACTGCAATCACAACAATCTTGTTACTACTAGACTAGGCCATAAATTCTACAGTAAATCAGGCAACTTAGGAGGGACTGTCTCGTTTGAAATGTATGAAAGGAGTCAACAACAATCTTCTATCACCTTAGGACAAGTGGTCTCATGCAGGTATTTGGGGAAAATAGTCTCATACAGGCGTTTGAGAAAAGTTGTCTCATAGAGTGTTTGAGTAAAGCATGCATTTCTGAAAATGGGAAAATCGTCTTATGCAGGTGTTTGGGGAAAATGGTCTCAAGCAAGTGTTTGGGAAAATGGGTCTCACACTGTTGTTTACTCACCTTGATGAAGCTGTCCAGCACCACGTCCAGCAGGTCTCCCACCTGCCCCAGGTTGCCCCAGATCTTGGCCTGGATGGACGGGTACATCTGCTTCTCGTTGATCGTCATGGTGATCAGCTTGTCCAGGATGACTGACACCTTAGCCCGCTTGGTATCATCCTGGTGTTTACAGAATCTGAGGGGAGACCATCATAAGAATCAACTTTCCGACCGTCTTTTAGTTACATCATGATAGGCTTGTACTGATGAATCATTGTAAGATAATCACAAAGATCTTTACCACATGCAGTACAATCAGTGACAGCTAGGTGGCAGGGTTGTACAACAAATTATATGTGCTCCAACGACTGACCTGGTAAGGTTTGGTAGCCAGGGTGTCATGTACTCTAGACACAGATGTTTCAACTCGATGCTGGACTTGCTGAACCCAGAGATGCACTCTTCCAGAAACTAAAAAAATCAAACGAAACATGATTCTGACCTTCTCAGAAAACAACCATTTACTTTTGCACACAACAGAATGATTAAAGACATGAAATTTCAGAACAAACGCATTAATGAATACCAAAATACAAAATAAAGTTGGACTGCAGATTAGTTAACATAGTTACCTCCAGTGTAAGATGTGGCTCGTTGGCAGCCAGTTTCTTGCTGATGGACACAATGAAGATTGTGTTGTTGGCTGGAATGCACAGACCTGGAACAAAGGAAAGGGGTTCAAATCTCATATGTATCAAATTTCAAAATCTAAAAGGTCACACAAAACGTCATTCTGTTGGATAAAGGTAGGTGAATGTACCTGAACTCTCCAATAGCTGTCCTTCGATCTTGAGGTTGAATGCCTGTGTCAGCGCACACAGCAAGTTGTAAGCTGCAGACCTCAGGCCAGGGTCAGAGCTGCCCAGGTTTAGAAGTGCCTAAAAAATGTGACAAAAGTCATAATCTCAAAACTGAATGCTTTAAGTGGTACGTAAGGTTGTACTTATTTGTATGAAAACAATACATTTCCACAGCATATTACATCATATTCAGATGATACAGTCATGTTTTCCTATTATCAGTTATCAAGTTACTGTGTTTTCCTTTAAACCACAATAAATGGTTATCATTACATTCATCACAAAGGTCTTTACCACATACAGTACAATCACTGACAGCTAGGTGGCAGCGCTGCACCACAAGTTACAAGTCCTCCAATCAGTGAGCACATTAACATACCATATTAAGAAGAGTCCCTGGAACATCCTTTGGTCTGATCTTTGTGTGGACAGGGACTGTATCCTGAAATACACAAAAGAAGCTGTCATCCTCCTCTAACATTAGACTACCTTCATGTCATTGTACATGTATATAAAAAAATAGTGATGCAAGCACTGAGGAGTGATTGTGGAGAATTTCTCCAATTCCTCCATTTTGACCCCTATCACCGGAAGAGCGGTGTGAGGACTAGACGACTGCTGCCCACCCATGTCAGGGACCCCAGAGTAGTTTAATTAAATAATAGATACTACTACTACTACTACTACTACTTTTTCAAGAATATCAAATGTTTTCCGTCAAACTCGAATCAAATCCCCTTTTATTTTCATTCCTAGAGATTGTTCTGCCAAGAACCACACCCAGGAAAATTCTAAAATGACATAGCCCATATGAATAATTTGAACCTCAGTGATCCACTATACACCACTGTTAAGTGCCTTACCGGTTGGGAGAGCTCCCATCTTGTCCTGATGTGGATGATGGCCTGTACGATGGCTTCACAGTCGTTATGGATGAAGGTGAGAGGTGTCCCCAGGTTGGCTATTGTCAGGGTGAACTGGTTGTCATCCACCAAACAGATCTGTCCAAACAGACAACATCATCATATATACAAATTCATGGTGACATTGTCACTGAAAGTATTTTTGGAGATAATTCTTATCAGTATCTTTTACTCAGTGTAAGATTTTCTATAAATTTTTTTCATAATGAAGGTGTCTACGGTTCTATTGTTATTCAAATATTATGTAGGTCATCAATGTACATGATAAACTATGCATTGGACGTTTCACACAGTTCCTATTGTTGCAATAACTGATACTAATATGTCTATCAGACATGCAGCATAATCAGCTAGGTTGCAGCAAGACTGTTATACATCTTTTAAGAATTGACAAAACTTGATTCTGAAAATTTTGTTTATCCCTTTCTGAGATTAAACCAAGGAGGTTATATACCCTCCTTGATTAAACAGATGACATTCAGCCCTATATGTCAATGATATCGCAAAGCATACTTAGTCTATAAGTGTTATACAAACCTCTTCTATCTCAGATGCATAGTAGATGTCATTCAGCAGTACAGAGTGGCCGAGAACTCGACTCTTCTCTGCTGAAGTGACTTGTAGAGCACTAGGGCCCACCTGTGGGAAGAAAGAAGACATACTATTAACTGTGCAACCAAAACATTGCCGATACACAGGGATGCATTGATGATAAACAAATAATTTATATGTGAACACAATGCTCATACACTGTGAATATGTTCCCAATAAATACATAGTTCATTCTCAATACACACTGACAGTGCTGCCAATACACAGCCAATGCATTTCCGAATACAGTAAAAACATACAAAATGCATGGTGAATACTTTCACAATACACAGTAAAATACCTCGCAATACACATTGACTTCCATTACCAATCAACATTGACTAAATTACTAATAAACATTGACTCTATTACCAATACACATTGATCACATTACTAATACATATTTGACTACATTTCCAATACACAATACCCCCATTACCAATACACATTGCTTACATGTACATTACCAATTCACATTGTCTACATTACCATTTACCAATACACAATACCCCCATTACCAATACACATTGCCTACATTACCAATACACATTGCCAACATTACCATTTACCAATACACATGGAATACATTTCCCTCGGTTGCATCAAAGTAACAAAAGGCAGAATTCGGGCTATCAAAATATTCTAACTATAGATAGAATATAGGCCAATAGTAGTGGACAACCTCAAGTCAACTGTACAGACTCACGCCACATCTTCAGAAAAGACGCTATTCAAGCCCATACCCAGACTACATGCAGTTTTGCCTTGTAGATATATATAGATTGAATCTGACCTTTATTGCAACCTTGGTGTCCTTGTGGGAGAGTTTGAGGGCGTTGTTGAAGACCTTGAGGTCCTCGTCCAGTGCGGTGGTGGCGCCGGGAAGGTGCTGCTGGTCGGGGTGGATGTAGTCGCTGAACTTGTTCGCAGAGTCGATGAAGATCAACTTTCTGTTACCCTGTGGTAGAGAGGAGGAAGGACTGCTAATGAGGACAATGAAAAACTGGCAATACTTGAAAATGCTATACCAACAGGCTTTGCCCTGAGACATCGCCAAAAAACGTTCTTCATGATGATGTGGAAAATCTACACTATGTCTTAATTATCTAAATTTTGAAAATTTTGCCATTACGATAAGACAAGATCCTTCGAAGTTCCCACACTTCCCGGCGTATAGGGCAGTACCCATCTCCAATTCTATAGCCCTTGGGCCACCAGCTATGTAAGCACTTCAGCAAGTCCACTGATAATGGTGAGTGTTTAACTAAAATGTTCTTTCTTTCAAGTGATGGTCAGACAAAAGCAATGTGTACCATTTCTTAAAAGTCTTTCTTCTTCTTATCAAGTGTCTCAGCTGGGGTTTGAACCCACGACCTCCTGAATACAAAGCAGTTACTGTACCTCTACCCACTAAGCCATTGCACTGGTTCATCATGTGTCCCACAGAATGTTACCTATGATTCAGTAATGAGTAGTGTGTACATCTGTATCTGTATAGCCGGTATAACCGCCCTTCGGAGTAACACACCAGCTTCACAGGCATGCTGCATGGCAGCAGCTGGTAATATCACGCCAAACGACCTGTACCATCTAACCTTTGCATGTCTAACATGTACCTTGAGGTTGGCTAGTATCCTCTCGTGGTACTTGGTGTACTCCCGTACCCATGTGTTACAGTTGTACAGATACACAGCCAGGATGTTGTGATAGGCCACCTCGGGAAACACGTAGAAGCACTTGGACAGGAAGTCAGTCTACAGGCGGAGGCAACAATTGGGAAAATTAGTTGATGTAAACAGTATCTACTAGGGGTGGGTACCGGTACAGAAAATTCAGGTCCGGTCCAGGTCCAGGTCCATAGGGTCAGGTCCAGGTCCGGACCTGTACCTGATAATAGTAGTGTAGCAGTACACCATATTTTGGAGAGTGATTTACTTGATTGCAAGTATATGCATGTGTCGGACAATAACGCCATGTCTGGAACGATATGCCATGAATGATTTCTTAGGCTCGCACTGTCTTAACCCTTGTCCTGCTGGACTTTTTTTACCCTATAGTAGTCCCTGTGCTGGGCTTTTTTGACCCTATTTAAAGGAGGGGTACTGCTTTAACTTTGCTATTTTTTTAATACTTTGCCCACAAATAACTCTATAAAGTTATATATCAATACAAAGCTAAGAGTCTCTACTTTTCAGAAATATATTGGAAATTTTGCCTGCACCTACCTGTATTGATTGATAATGGCAATAAATCAATAAAAAACCCTTTTTTCAAAAACCCTTTGTATTGAAGTATCTGAACCATATAAAAAGTACCAATATCAAAGCTGCAACATTCCTGACACATCCTGACAACATCAGAGCTATATCTACGATGAAGAAGTTCACCCAGGTATCTCAGCAGGTAGGTTTATGACCATACAATGTCCACGGTGCTGAACTGGCTTTTCTGTAGAAAAGCTGAGCCATTTAGAATTAGTATACTTCTTTCTTTACCTCTATTACAATCACTTTCCTACACATCAGCTGAAAGCTTACAACAGGTATTATCTTTGGAATTCCAAACAAAGTAATATCATTGAATACAAAGGTAATAAAGATACAAAAGGCAATAAAAAGTACATTATTCCACAAATTTTCCATCTACTGCTGCATAGCACCAACACAGAGGTCTCTACCAAGACTACAATATTGCTGACCAGTCTTGGCAACATCAGAATGATACATGTGAAGAAGTAAAATACACAGGTATTGTAACAGGTGAGTACATGTATATGGTTGTAGACTGCCCTTGGTGCTGAACTCACTTTTGAGCAAAATCTACACTCTCATACAGAACAGTACACTTCATACTGTAGCCAAAGAACAATTGACATTCTAGCTTTCTATATATGAGTGGAAAGCTTATAGTCTAAACTTTCTTGTCATATCAACATACAGTTGTTACAATCTATACTAAAGGCTGTATTATAATAAAGACATAAAAAGCAATAAAAAGTACATTATTCCACTATGCTTTCATATGCCTTTGTATAGCATCAACACACAGGTTTCTATGAAGACTACAAAGTTTCTGACCAGTGTTGACAACATCAGAATAATATATCGTATTATATGTAAAGAAATACGAATTGCAGATATTATAACAGGTGAGTATATGGCTATCAAAGTCTGAGACTGGTCAGCCCCACAATAGAAATCATGCACCACTTCCCCGCCAGCGACCACGTCCACTACCTCCTCGGGCACGTCCACGCCGTCCTTGGTAAGTGCCCCGAGCTTTTCCACGGCTAAAAGTAGCGTCAGCGCCGCTTTCAAGTTCATCAGCAACGTGTAAGGGTCCCTCTCCGCTTGCCCCGACATGTCTTCGAGGCCGATGTTGTGACTCCCCGTCTTCGCCAGAACTGTCACTGATTTCAGCGGAATTTTCACTTGATAAAGGATATTCCACCACTGAATCGTTCGTGAAAATGTCATCTAGAACGTCTTCGACCGTGTACCAATCCATTTTGGCGTTTAAACACCGAAATTGCCGCCAGAAACACGGAAAATATCTTTCCGAAAACATACCAGCAGACGACGCGCCATCATGGCCGCCTCATTAACATAAGGCCTCATTAACATATCACGCATGCGTCTTGAGACGAATTGCGTAACAATAATTTTGACCCTTGACCCCGACGATGTTGCAACACTATGTTACTTCCGGGTTTCGGGGGTTACGACGGAGTGCGACGCGTTCGTGCCGGAAATACCCCCAGCGCCTATATATAGGCGGTCCGCAGGACCCGCACATTATCCGTAGCGCCTATATATAGGCGGTCCGCAGGACAAGGGTTAAAAGTAATTATACTCGCCTCGCCGTGTGTTGACTCATCCTTTAGGTGTTTCTAGATATGATTCACAGCTAACATCTTCGAAAAAGAGCAACCACGACTCGTTAAATCTGCTGTTTTGTATTTTCTTAGACCGATAACATCATTATATTTCATTATGTGACCGCCTGCTGGTAGTCTTGTACTGTGAATTTTCTAATCGGTCCAAAGTCCGGTCCACTGATTTTTTCCGGACCGGTTTTTTTGGACCGGTCCACACAAAAATACCGGTTTTGTACCGGTACACGGTACCGGTACCCACCCCTAGTATCTACTAATTTGGTTTATCATTTTTTAGTAATTTTGACAACGGAGACCAGAGATCATCACAGTATATGTTTTGGAACTAGAAGTGGCATACATACAAAATGTACATGACCTTTGTGGACCATTGCATGGATCATTTTTGCATGCGGAAAAAATGGAAAACTCTCACTGGGTAACACAGAGGGCAAAGAGAATCATTATCATGACAACATAGACCAGACTGGACACATTACGTATGTAACGTATACATGTTCACTATTAAGGTAATTTGTTATTTGCCCTGTGTTACCAATAAATTCATTATGTTTGAAACGGCTTATATTGGAGTTACTATACGTATGTTGCATGGAATGAAGGTAAATAAATTGTGCTGTAACTTTTTAACAACGTCCTACATGTACATGTATAGCTTCTGAGGTGACATGCTCTCACAACTACTGAGGTCAGAAAACTCTACAACACAAACAATGTACAGTTGGCTTGTATCTTCAGTGCTTTAGGAATTCTCTTAAGTGTATCAGATTAATTTATTACGAGACCTTGAATCTGTTGTCGGGCCCACAGTGTGTCAGGTCCAGAACCACTTCGTAAGTCTTCCCACAGAAGGGCTTCAGAGACAGGAGAATGTGGTACAGCAGCAGGTCGCCATTCATCTGACCTGACCTGCGTGGTGGGGAAAACAGTTTTAGATTATCTAATCAAACTTTATCAAAGCTTCATACAGTACCAAACATTTCATGGAACACATTAACAATGTACACTAAGAAACAACAACAGTAACTACATGTACAAGAAGAAATGAAACCACATATAAGAAGTAATATTTTCAAAACTTTGATTTACGAGGAAAAGTGACAAATGACATCAGATGTTCTAGAGTACTTTAAACTTCTCCCCGCCGAGGCAGCGTTTTGGTATCATGAAAGTTTTGATCTGTCATAGCTTCTGCCTCTGTATACTGACCAATCACCATTTACTTTTGAGTTTAAAACCAACCAATCACAGATTGTCTAATATCATGTCTCTATGAGACTAAAAAGAAGTCCGCCATGGGCTGTTTTTGCCCTCTACAGATTGTCCAATCATCAATTGATTTTAGATAGAAAATAACTTGAATCAATAGATTTTTGCACACACACACACACACACACCTACACGCACACCTACACGCACACCTACACACACACACACACACACACACACACACACACACACGCACACACACACACACACACATACATGCATACATACATACACAGACACACATGCAAACACACAAACGTAAATGGCACTTGACTACATTTTCTACAGACGACAAACATAGAAGAAAGAACTCACTTGTACCTCCTGGCTATATAATAGAACACAGGGTTCCCTGCCTTGGAATTCCCTGCCTGGTAGAAAATGTTTAGTGACTTGATCTGTTTGAATTCCTCTTTCTCATGGACGTTGTGTCGCGTCATGAACTCCTCAAACTTGGTACTCGTCAAGTTCATACTGGTCCACCTGGAACGGAAGTTTAAAAGATTTATTGTGCGTTCTGAACTTACCCCAAAAGTATTTGTTTACATACTGCAATACATTTGGACATGGTTCCTTGAAAAATAGCAAAACTTTCACATATTAAAACAATGCAAATTAAATGCAAGCTGCAAAAGACAAGAACTAAATTGGTCTTTTGCCTTTTCTATAAGCCTAGGGTACAACATTGCGACCTGTAGGGATTTGAACCTAGAACCTTAAGATTCTAACTAAACAACCCTAACCACAAGACCATCATTCCACCATATCATTAATGTGGAGGATCCCTCTGTCTGATACATACTGTGCATCCATTGCTGGCCTGTTGTGTTCAGGAGGGCCCAGGTATGCCAGGAGGGTGGCCATCTTGTCAAACGGTCTTCTTCCCACAGCCTTCTGGTCTCTGTGAATAGAATTATTATTTCAACCTTCAGAATGAAAGACAAATTGGTAACATGGCAGAGAAAAAGAGTCAATCAACAAATTTGAAATCACCCAATCACAGACATCGTAAGAAAGGGAAGACCAGAAAACAACCAATCAGGCACCTGCTACTGGCCAGGTAGGCCCCGATCTTCTCCTGGTTGTTCCACAGTAGTCTGTGCAGGGCTAGGACGTTGGCATCACTGATGAAGGACACCGTGTGGCTGCTGTTGTCCAGCGTCTGCGAGTCGGAGGCTATCTCCATGAAAAATCTAGAAAACAGTAGGAATGATATTTCCCATGGCCTTTCACGTTCATTTACAACATGTAAAAAATATACATAGGAGAATGGTTGACTATAAAAGAATTCATGTATTGCAAAGACTTGGCTTCTAGTTAGACCTTTACCTTTTTCCAGCATCAAAGTTGGCCCTGAGGAAATCGTTGAACGGTCTCATGTGTTCCTCCTTGGTAAAGAGGACATGATTGGCCACTCCCTGCATCACCTGACCAATGAGAAAAGTCGTAAAAGATTATGTTGAAACTTTTCACTTCAAAGTTTCTTACGGCAAAACAAGTTATGGATACAATGTTCAAGACTATAATTTCAAATATCTTACATAGTATCTATTACTTATTCACAACAATAATGTTTGCTATTCAAGGTTTGAAAGAAAGCTAAGGAAAAGTAAACGAGTTGTTTATACAGACCTTGCACATGAGCATGAGTCCTCTCTTGATGTTCGGACTGGGTTCTCTGTCTATCAGCCCATTTTCACATGGTGACACTATGTAAAGAGAAGCAAACCATCAACATGCAAACAAACAGAAAACGTAATGCATTACACAAACCAAAATGTATACTAAGTCGCTATTTCCTAGGAGTTGCCAAAAAATGTAAGTTGTAACAGTGTCTGCATGATGTAAAAAGACCCCATTCTTTTGAAGATTTTGAAAGACATGTCAGACTGAATACTGTAATTATTGCTTCTTTCACTGTAACTTTATGTTCACTGTTTTCACAGTCACCTCTGTACCGTGAACATATCATCACCTTGAAAAAACCTGTTGTTATTTTCTATGATTCCTTTACACATCGATTCTGGAAATCACTTGCCGCCACTGTGAAGTTACAGTTCAGTGAAAATGTCAATTTTCCGTGAAATTTTGCTACCGTGAGGAAAAAGTGAATTACAGTATTGTCAGATTTTTGAATCCTAACTGTCGTGTTTACTGACCAATAGCAGGGTTGATGAACCTCAGGAAGACGGCGCTGCCCACGGCCCCGATGCTGTTCTGAGGGAAGCGTTGGCTCACCACCTGATACAGGCAGTGGCACATGCTCCTCAGCTGCTGGGGGAACTGGTCCGCAGAGTTCACGATGCGGTTGAAGAACTTCTGCGTCAGGACCATCAAGTTTTTCCGGTTCTCGTCAACACTGCTCCCTGGCTCACTCCTAGGATAACACAACATTATCTTGTCACTGTATTCCAAATTTCCCCTAAAGAATGAAATACTGTATATGTCTAAAAGAATGTCAAGTTAAAACCATAATAATTCTTTTAAAGGTCTGTCCAACCATAATTCTTCCACTTCTACTTCTGGCAAGACTGATTTCATTCAATAAGTGCATATTTCACTGCCTTTCTAAGATGAGACAGGTTTGTTAGTTAGGTCTTTTTGAGGTTTCCACTGTGTCTAGGGCCCGGTATTGGAAGGCAGAGCCTATCCCTCTTCGTACACTTTTTTACCTCCCCAACCAAAATCAGGTACCTATTTACGCCAGGGTGGAGCGAGAAAAGGCATGTTCAGTGCCTTTCCCAAGGAAACGACATCTAGCTATCATTAGTAAGAATACTAGGAATCAAACCTGTAACCTCTGGATCCCATGGCCGCTGGCATAACCCCTTAGCCCCAATAAATAAATGTGTACCAGCTTTTAATAGGATTTCATTTAACCTTAAGCACACTGAAGTAGCCGTTTGGCACCCCATTCTCTATTGGTTACAGAGACAGCAAAGAGAAGGTTAAACATGTAACAGTAAAAATGTTCCTATTGGTATCAAGCTTGTCGTGAAGCACCTTACGGTGACGCTTTCTATTGGTATCAAGCTTGTCAATGAGAAATACAATGTAAGTTCCCCCACCTTGCAGGATCTATCTCGTACAATACATTGCTGAGTTCAGGATGTAACATGCCCCTCAGAAGGGGTTCCAGCACGTTGTGTAGGTAGCTGCCTCCGTAGATCTTGAAACAGAAGGTCATGATTTTGCTGGCAAGACTGTTTCCCCTGAATATGGTCTGCATACAATCAGCTAACTCTACCTGCAACAAAACATTTAGAACAGTTCAAGTACCTTCAGCTACATGCACATGTACCTTCAACTCTATAGAATACAAATAACATTAATATTTGTGTCATCATTCTACAAGTTGACTCTATCAATGATATCATACTAGCAGTTACGAACTGTGATGCGCAACTGTCAAAAGGTAAGAAAAAGAAACAAAATGCTGTTTACAGAGCTTATAGTTGAATTTCTTTCCCAAGTAATTGTTCATCACTTTAACAAGTACATGTGCATATTTTCAGAACGATAAAAGGTACCTACCTCTTTAGAAAACATATTCCACAGAAGTTGGTATAAAAGATGTTTGGCATCAAACAGTGTCACCAGTACTCTAGCCAGCTCATCCTGTGAACATGAAACAGCATGGTAATGTTACAACTCACAGAAATGGTCCTTTGGGCCTGAAAAACATTGATGTTCAAAAAGGAGATATTCAACAATCTGGGACTTTAAGCCACAAAACCTACCATATGAACAGAGGAGCAGACATTAGCCAGCGCCATGGCGATTGGCAACTCCCCCTTGTCTCCCATCATAGTCACCAGTTCTACTAACCGCTCAAATCTGGAACACATTTTTTTATGAATTCCTTATAAACTTTTCATTTTACCATACATACTAACCATGAAATATATCTAGAAACATGTACATTGGATGATATGAAGATATCCACATTATTACAATTATAGTATCAGAGTTGTCTTCTTCAGTGGATGTAACTTGGAACATTTCTTTTGCTATGTCACTAAACTGATACGTCTGTTTCAATGTCTAAATCTTATTCATACCAGGTATTATTTCAACTCCTTCCCGCACCATATGATGTATAGGACAGTGCCTATCTCTGTTTCCCTTGGTATTAGGCCACACAATGAAGCTACATGTAAGTACAGTTTCAAGCCCTTCCCACACCATATGGTGTATAGGACAGTGCCCATCTCTAGTTCCATGTAGTACACTCAGACAGCATTTACTACAGCAGGGTACAAATGTGTTCCATATCTATAAGTGTTTGAAGAGTTGCAGGTCGTACCTATCAGCCAGAACTGTCTCAGCCAGTGTGTCAAACTCAGCCCCCTGATGTAGGATCTTAGTCAACACCTCCATGAATGTTGTCCTGGTTTGTATGTCTTGGTGATACCCCAAACCTAAACCAAGGAAATACACAAATGGTTGAACAGCTATACAAAATTTTATCAAACTACAGACTGACAAAGAGAAACAGTAAAAAAAAAATGTCTCTAGCCAAACAATGAGCAAGTTCTTTCAAGGTATGAAAATCAGCAAAGGTGTAATACCTAAGGAATGCATCAGCCCGCTCTCTATGTTAGCGTTGAGCAGGTTGGACATGGCAGACACAGTGCAGTTACGGAGGTTGGCCATGCGTCGGGACATGCCACGCTTCCGTGCGCCGTTGGTGCTGCTATCGTTGTCTTGCTCCTGTTCGCCACAGTCATTCAGAAGGTTCATGAAGAGAGTGAAATACCTGGAAAATATAAGAAGGTATAAGTCAACTGATTGACCTTCATAGTACAATGGCTTTCCCTGTCCATGGTACTGAACCACATTCACACTGCCACTGTCCTCCCTGTCCATGGTACTGAACCACATTCACACTACCACTGTCTCCCTGTCCATGGTACTGAACCACATTCACACACATCAACCACTGTCTCCCTGTCCATGGTACTGAACCACATTCACATTACCACTATCTCCCTGGTACTGAACCACATTCACATCACCACTGCCTTCCCTGTCTATGGTACTGATGACACTCAAAATATCATGTCTCCCTGTCCATGGTAGTGAATGATATTCACACCACCACTGCTACTTGACAGAACTGTACAGAATAAAGACTATTTTCTACTGTTGTCCTACTATTCTCTGGTACTCACTTGAGGAAGAGTTGTGACTTGGCTTCCATGAGATCTCCCCCATCCCCCTCCTCAGGCTGGAGAGGTAACCCAGTCAACAATGCAACAACTGCCTCGATACTAGCCTGGTCCAAGTCCCTGTCAAAACAATGGAAAGTACACAAAATATTAATACATGTATGACACAAAATGACTTTGATTCGTTCTAAAATTAAGAGTTTGTGGTATCTGAGTTTGCACTTTGATCAGTCATTGAAATAATGAACAGATACATGGGTGTGAGTAGTTTGCAGTGAGCAGTCTCCACAAAAACTACAAATATGTACAAACACTGTATATTTCTATATCCTTAGTATGCACTATTACTTAGTTTAAAGGGCATTTCCTTGAATTCAATGTCATCCTGACCTTGTCATGACCTTGAGATCCTCCTGCTCAGGCTGGATGGAGGTTCCCATGATCCAGTCTGTCAGGTACTCCACGAGTTTGTTGCGGAACTTCATCTCGTGGTGGAAGGAGAGGTCGTCCCTTCTACTCATCATCTAATGGAATAGTCCAAAAGCACACCATGGGCATTTGTGTTTGTATTTATGAAAATGTGACGGCTATTAGCTAGCAGGGTGTCTTTTGGATGCCCTACACTAAGTAAACAAAAAAAATTAGATGCCCTCCTTTTACATGGGACACCCAGAGGACCCTCACATGTACATTTGTTCCGCACACAGACACTGTGACTATTACTGTAAATGCAGAAATATTCGCGGTGGTTTTATGTTTGCGGTTTTTGCCGCAACCGTTTCACCGCGAACTTAAAACCACCGCAATTATTTTTGTCCAATACTGTAGCCGTATGATTGTGACTAAAGCACTGCCGCGAAATAAAAACCACGCAAACTTACATGCATTTAAGTATTTTCCCTCATACCAGACACAGAGCATGAAAATTGATTGGCATGTAAAGACACCAGCTAACTAGACTCTTTAAATGTTCACACACACACACACACACACACACATACATATATATCTACAACATTGATTTTAGTGTGTAATGTAAACTAAAGAAGCACAACCTACCACTTCAACCAGGCAGCACATGTTGGTCTTGATGTGGATGCCTTGAACACTGTGATCCAAGTTACGCACATATCTAAAGGAACGGGGACAAAAGACTGAGTAAAACACAATTTTTTTAATAACATAAATGGAGAATGTTGATACCATTCTAAATACTTTCAATGGATTAACCTTCTCCCCGTTGAGGTAGCCATTTGGCATAACATCTGTACTGGTTATGTGTTCGAAATGCAGAAGACGACTAAGCATCAGGGCTTTTTCTAAAGAGGGTTACAAGGGCGCCAGCCCACATGCCCTGACCATGTACCTAATTACACTGGGGAACAGAATCTGTGACAAGTATAAAATTCTGATTGACAAGGGATAATACTAGGTCATGTTTGGCCACAGTCTTCAACTTTGTCTGACAGTAATTTCCCCCCTCAGGAAACCTTAGAATGCCCCATTCTTCCTTAAATTCTCTGTAAAGTCCACGCTAAGGCACCCTCCTTCCACACCATTCCCCAGCTTGGTTGCTCCGATTCCCCTTGCAACATTTTCCTGGAAAACACCCAGCAATGTACCTGACCAGTCCCAACATGAGGTTCTCGATACTGGCACTCCCGAGGTGTTCGTATGCCTGATCACTCTTGTTCTCCAGAATGTTCTTCATGATGGAGATGACTTGCTCCACAAACAGAGTGTTCGTCTCTGTCACAGTTACCTGCAGAAAAACAAACATTTATGCTCTGCAAACTGCTGTGGATTACCCCATCACCTGGTTAGGAATCAGAAAGCAACACACAATGCAGAGAAAAATCAACACTGATAAAACAATTTAAAGTAAAGCCTTCACAATGATTAAGATAAAAAAGGAGAAGGAAATAAAAGAAGCATTCACACAACTTCACAAATACAAAGTAGTCTGTTCACGGGAAAAAGTGTATCTGTATGTGCGTATGTGTGTTTGTATGAATTATGAGTGTGTTTTCTTCTATTTTGCACTACAACATTTTGAATGATATGCAGACAAATTACATCCTACCTTACATGTATGTAACACAGTGTGTGTGTGTGTGTGCGTGTGTGTGATTGTGTATGTGATAGTAAATGTAGGAATGAATAAATAAAGGAATGAAAATATTCATTAAATAGATAACTATGACATTTTTTTTAAATCACACATTCAAACATTTGTACAATGTCTCCAATGCCATAAACTGCTCTCTGCACTTCCCCAAAAACATAATGTTTGCATCACTATCGGACACTTTGCCCATCGGGTGTGTTGTGTGGGGGCGTAGGGGAATCTAATTGCCAGACTGATCCTCACAAAACACCCACACATTCTGTCAACCATATCTGCTAGCTACAATTTTCACCATATATGGCAAAGGAAAAGAACAGCGAGAAAGTGTGGGCGTCAGTCTAATTTTGTTGATGTTTCTATCATTACTGCCATGGGAGTGATACTCTAAGCGACAGTTGTCTACAGATATGGGTCCATATTTCTCATGCAGGGCTCCTAATAACCAACAGCTTGAAAAATGTTTGCAGAAGAAATGAGGATTGATAAAAGTATCAACAGCTTGCAATTTTGAAAAATTCAGACTTGATATAATGAATGATAAGATAGCTCTGTACTAGTTTAAATGTAGCATAAGAATACAATTCCATGAGACAGGGCTCAAAATTCATTTTTGGAAATACAGTAGTAGGTGCACTGGTGCACCAAAACAAAAGAATTAGGTACACAGAAATAATTTTGGTACACATGAATAATTTTGGGAGCACCACATAACATAAAGTTGAATGTCAGCAAAAAATAATTACAAAGTTAAATACTGCTGCCTCTCTTATATATGATTCTGTAATTCTATAGTTAACTTCAATTCTATGGTTAACTTCAAAATTTCAAGTTACACATCATACAACAAAAAGGTTACATTTCAAGAATATTCTGTACACTAGTGTACAATTATTATATAGTGTAACCTCTACCTTATCTCCTACAAAATATCTAGGTGCACTGGTGCACCCACAGTCAAACATACATGTAAGGTGCACAGCTCCAATTTTGAGTGCACAATGGTGCACATGCACCCACTATTTTGAGCCCTGTGAGACAATACCAAAAAGCAAATCATAGGCTCAAAAGTCACAACTTTTACATCTTTTGTTACTCCTTTTCTAAATCAATGTGTAACTTATTTTGTAGTTCACCGAAACTTAGATACTGTATCTTGAATTTGCTAAAAATACTGACTTTACAAGAAAGAAAATAGCCATATCTATTCAGTGACACTTGGAACAGCACAATTAGTCAACTTGCCAAACTGTTCTATAACTTCAAAACCTTCAGCAAATTTGGTATTTCTTTTCAAATGGCTATCTTCATATATCTTTGATTCTAGTGGCGTAAGAAAAAACGGGAATTTGACTTACGCGTACCTGCCCTGTCGAGTCGAAGAACTTGTTGACGTTGGACTTGATCTGGTTGAAGAGGACGGGATACAGGGCCGGGTGAAGTTCAAGACCAAGAAGGTCCTTCACAGCTGTTCGGATCTGAGACAGCAGATCAATAAAAAATCCATAAGAACTTGTGTTTGCATCACAACATTTGAATTCTGATAGACAACACATTAACAATTTTTTGCACAATCATGCATGTGAGGCAAAGGGCAAAGTTCAATTTCTTAGAACTGATGCAACAGCCTAAAGGAAATTTAGAATGTGATTAACATTTCTAGAAATAGATTTCCAGGAGCCAGTGCAACTATTTCTAGAAAAAAAACAGTTTCTAGGAACTAATGGTTAGGAATTACTGCAACAATTTCTAGGAACCAATGTTAAGGACTAGCGTAACATTTTCTAGGAAGCACCGTTTAGGAATTAGTACACATGTATGACAATTTATAGGAACCACTGGTTAAGAATTAGCATAACAAATTCTTGGAACCACTGGTTAGGAATTAGTGTAACAATTTATAGAAACCAATGGTTAGGAAACAGTGCAACAATTTCTTCAAACACTGGTTAGGAATCAGTCCAACAGTTTCAAGGAACCAATGGTTAGGCATTAGTACAACAATTTCTAGGAATGTGTGAATATAATATTTGAACAAAGCCAGAACCTATACATGTAGATATAGTAAACGGTTCATTGTCCTGTATGAAGTCAAATTGCATTCCAACATGTTAATACCGTAAATGCATTTAAGTTTGTGTGGTTTTTATTTCCCGCTAAGGCGAAAATGGAGTGTTCATGGTGTTTTAAGTTTGCGCTATAGTAACATACTGCTACAATATTGGACAAAATTGTTTGCGGTGGCTTTAAGATCGCGGTGAAACGGTCGCCGCAAAAACCATGAACATAAAACAACCGCAAACATTTCTGCATTTACAGTATACTGACCTGTAGCCCGGCCCTCTCACTATTGCACACCAGAAGGTTGAGGAGTTTGGCTAAGAATCTGCTGACGGGAGGGTAGATTTCCTCCTCTGACTGGGGAGAGCCGTTGTACAGGGAATACACACTGCCTTTTCTGCTGGGGTCCGACGGAATGGCAATACTGCAGGGGATAAAAAGGCAGATTTGTTTAATCTCTAAATTGGGGTGGAAGACCATTCATGACTGCCAGGATTCCCTGACAGCTACTGACAATACAGGAGGCAAAGACTAGTAGACAACCTCAAGTCAACCGTACACATTCACGGCACAGCTTCAGTAAAGACGCTATAGCTGCATGGTTCCCGTTTAGAACTCTATTCAAACCCACACCCAGACTATTTTTGCCATGTGTGTAGCTTTCTCAATGGCAAGGTTTAGAATGACAGGCTGAATAAAACTATGCAGCTCCAGATGTCTTACTGAGGGATGACTGAAATGCAATAGATGTTGGTTAGCTGAGAAACGAGTCCACTCTCCTTTATAGCTACTGACACAAGTCAGAGAAAATTGGGATCTTCTACCCTAATATCTGCTTGGAGGTCAGGGTTTGTTAGAACATGTTTGTTGGTCTTCTTTGTAAATGTGGAATGTAGTCTCTTGACAATGTATCATAAATTTAAGTTGACATTTTCTCCAGGCACAATCTTAAGTCTTCTTCATCACACATCCCTAACCTAAGCCCCCCCTCCATACATGTACAATGTATATTAGCCATGTCAACCCAAAACCCTACTGTAATTTGATCCTTACCTTCTCCTTGTGTTAGTCTTGTCCATCAAACACACCCCGCCCAGGGCACAGAGAAACCCTGTCATGTTGATCCACTCGTTTAGCTGATCCTGTAATCAAATTAAGATTAAACCACATCAATTGATAACAAGGGAAGGATCATATCATGTTTCAATTGTACCCTAAAGTAAATCAAAATGCAAAGTAATTTTGTTTAGTTTGTAATCAAATCTATGAAGTCAGTGTTAACAAAGACCAATTGATAGGTGTTAAAAAAGCCAGATAATTATTTGCAGTCTTGTTAACATGGTTGATTCAAAGAAAACAATACAAGTTACAATTTTGCAACTTCTATGCAAGGCGGGTTATTAGCTGGTTACCAATTAACAGATGGTTTTCATCAATAGATGGTTGTCAGCAATAGATGGTTAACTTTGATAGATGGTTACTATTAATAGATGGTCGTCAGTAATAGATGGTTGTCAGTAATAGAGTTACCATTAATAGATATCAGCAATAGAATGATATTTATCATTAACACTTTGTTTTCATTCATAGATGGTTATCATTAAAAGATGGTCGTCAGTAATAGATGGTTACCATCAATAAATGGTTACCATCCATAGATGGTTACCATTAATAGATGGTTATCATTAATAAATGATCGTCAGTAATAGATGCATATGGTCGTCAGTAATAGATGGTCGTCAGTAAAAGATGGTTACCACCTGTCCAATAGATGGTTATCATTAATAGATGGTTACCATTAATAGATGGTTATTTTTAATACAATATAATACATGTAGATGGTTGTCACTTGTCAGCGATAGAAGCTTATCAGTAGTAGATGGTTGTCAATAATACATGAAGATGTTCGTCAGTAATAAATGGTTAACATTGATAGTTGATTGTCAGTAATAGATGGTTGTCAGTAATAGACAGTTATCATTATAGCTGGGCACAATCTGGTTAGCTCTCCTGACTAGCAGCAAAGCCATGCTCACATCCAGATCATGCTCATGCAGAGAGGGGGACTGGGAAGCTCGCCGGCGTACAACCGTTCTGTGGAGGCTGTCCGGTGTCTGCGCGTCGTCGCCCTTGACCTTGGGGTAGTTGATGAGGACCTTGGTGTTGTTTTCCCACTTGTTTCTCGTCTCTTCCCAAGCCTGGTAACAAATCGTGGATACCGTAACTTCACTTAAGTTTGCAACACAATTTTGTGGCACGGTAAAAATTATTAGTTCAACTTCAAGCTGAAGCAACAGCAGTAACACCTTGGAACGCAGAACTGTTATATATGTTTGTGATGACTGTGAACTTAACAACACAGTGAAAATTTCTAATTTTACAGAAAGTTATAAGATATTTCCTGAAACCCTTGTGAGTTTGTTTTTAGAAAAAATCCTTTTTCCCTTTTATCAGCAAAGACAGATACAACACTACATATTCTGTGCTTTAACTTAAAACATTTTCCTTGCACAAACTATCTTCACTAACTACACATAACATTTATCATTTCTGTTACAAAAGAAACTGTCTGAAATTAACTCAAAACAGCTACATTTAAATCTTAGGACACAAGCTATATATACTTCAGAATCTGTATACGCTAAAGAGCAAAATTGTTGACATAGCTATTACGTACCTCCATGTTTCCCCTTGTGGAATGTTCTATTCTTCTGAGAAGGGACATTATGTGCTTCTGAAGGGCTGCACGACCTGAAAAAAGATTGAACAACAAAACATGTCTTTTAAAATAAACAGCAAGACTGTTAAACCATCTTTTCCAGCTCCATACTACTAACTGGTAACTATGATAATATTTTAGAAAAAACTCACTTGTTAAACATATAATTTCATTAAGCTTACACATGGAAAAACAACGTGCACAATCTTAAACAGAGACAGAATTGCAGCCATGGATATCTATTCACCAGATTTGAAAAAATGCCAAGCCTTGATCATCCGTGAAACAAAAAAATGTCCACATGTAGTATGACGGTTCTCCATGTAGGGGGGACAAACACCTTCTGTTGTGGCTAGAGTGAGCTGGCACCGGAGTCCTCACTATTCATGACTACTGTCCTGATTAGTCTAGCAGTTCGCCCGTCTCCAATTTCCTGAAGTTGTTTTTCTTCTCTACCAGATGACGTATTCGTGTGTCGTGTTTCCATAACATTCAGAAGTAAATGAGGAAGGGGCTAGGTGAGGTAAGGTGAGTTTCCGAAATATTATGATTGGAAACAAAACACCGTCAGGTGATGGCCATGATATGTTTTAGAAACACGAAGATTTTGTTACTGCAAATTCATGGCACGTAAATTTCGCAGCATGAAGTTTGCTGTTGAAACATTAAGTATAGTGACACAATGAAAGACGGAACATTATATGTTCATCATGCAAAAAACGCAAACTTAAAAACACCAACAAAAAAAAACAAATTCAAATTTACTGTTACAGTAACAGTTAGTTTCTTACATAGCAGAGGGAGGCAGGTGTTTCATTGTTTTCTAGTTTGTTTTTCACTCTTAACAAAACAAAATGCAAAATGTAAAGAATAAAATCTTCAGAGCAATCAGAGCAAAGAGACTGAAAATGGTTCACACATGTACATTTCAACCACTGTGTGATTTTAGCTGCATATACGTTGTTACATTTGAACAGGAGCATGACACACCGAGAATTGCATCACAATTTTTTTACGTACGTTGACCCATATGATGAAAATGGAATATTATTAATCAAATCATGTTTTTTATCAAAAACATTTTACACACAGATTTTCATTCAAGCAACAGAGAGCTAGGACATCTTTTTTTTGATAGCTTCCACAGTGACTGGTTATGGAAAAAGTTACACTATTTATAACCCTAAATTCATACAATGTTGCATACCTACACAGATAATACAGTTCTTAGTCCAAAGCTGTAGATTAATAGAGAGTAGAGGTCTTTCAAAGGGCGCAAAACTAACCCATGGACACGATATTGTTATTGCACGCTGAAGCGAAGTCGGAGTACACTGTGTAGTTCGGCAACACCTGTTCCACCGACAGGTCGTCGACGCGCGAGCGGATGTCGGCCTCCTCGCAGAGATAGCGGAAGCACGACATGGCAACCAGCACGGCCTCCATGTCGCTGCTCCACAGGTACATGAAGAACACCACCTCCAGTTTCTTGTGAGCCTGGCGACAGATGGGGATGTGGCTGCCCACAGTCGCATGGTCCTGGGAAAAGATCATCTATAAACTGTGTAATCCAAATCCGTTAACGAATCTGAACTAAAAAAACACTTTGAAATTCTTGTAATTGTGGTAAACGTGCATCGTTTTTAAAATGTTATACTTTATATATCCTCTAAATTATGTACTTGGGACTATTGGTGTTTTCATATTTCTATGAGAATAACAGTGTTGTGACCGTCTAATTCATCTAATGAGAATAAGTGTTGTGACTGTTATATTTTTCAAATTGTTACTTCGTATGTACTATAATGTTACAATTGAACTGTTTAAAAGTTTTATCAAACCAGTCTTAAAAGCCTGTAAAAAGGTATGCAAAACATGACACCTGGAAAATGATATTTTCATTTTACATTAGGCCTCACATCGTTTACCCTTGTCTTTGTTTTCAAAACCATCTTCCGTTGACTAAATCAATAAAGTCCTGCCACTCAGATAACATCATGACTTTCCTGACTTTGTTTACTTTTTTGAATCCAATACCTACAAAACATCTAAGGATCATACGTCAATGAAGGTAATAAGATACACAAGGTAACAGTTACTCAAGCAACTGGATAGATATTGGAAATCTAAGGAGCGATCCATGCATGTGTAGTTTTCAAATTCAATACAAGCATACACGCACACTTTTGATTGGTGCTACCAATGAATGCAACCAGAGCAGTATTAGGGCCCAAAATATGGAGAAAAAAAATGCTGATATCTTTATGGTAGTGACATTTACTAACACTATTTAGCACATTTGCATAATAATTTCATACTTTGAGCATTCTAAAACCGCAAAAAAATGTGCCGTACGATGATTCCCTTAGTTTCGCGAGCCTACAAAAACCCCAGCGACGATTTTCAGTGAGTTCTCAAATCACAACAACGTCGTATTTTTGCATGATGAACATGGCTATACATTGTGATAGTGTTGTTTGAACTAATCATGTATAGAAATGACTAAATAAATTGACTTTCAAAGTCCAATTTTCGGGCCCTAATATTGCTTGGGTTTCCTTTAAAGTAAGTCACTACCTTAAAATTAGGACCGTTATTTCAAACATTTCAGAGGACACTGACCTTGTACTTGACCAAGAACTTGATACGACAGGAGAGGATCTCTCGTAGCCACTTCAAGATGTCTGTGCTGTTGGGAAGCTGCTGTACAATCAGCTTCTGAGACACTGAGAACAAAACTTGGCAACTGCAAAGGGGGGAGGGCACTCAATGAGACTCTTGTTGTAGCCATGTGATTCTATACTCAGTGTTAACTTTCTACCTGATAATAACTTCCCAAATAACCAATGGAAGCATATCAAGATGTCTACTATTTGGAGGAATGTACATTGTGATTTTAGAAAAGTGATGTCCTTGAAATAATTGCAGTAGAAGCACATACAAGTACTGGGCTGTAAATTGTTTTTTTATCCCAGAGATACATAATATCTTGTATGTGTGTTCAAAGAGCACAATCATGGGATACATATAGTATGTGCAGCTTTATTGTGAGAAACATTGAAGACATCTAGCAGATGCATCATCAAGGCATAAGAAATTATTTGTGTGGTCAGATAGATATGTTACAGTGACCTGTAAGTTGAAGTGTAACACATTTTTTGATGAAAAGAATGAGAGAAGTTTGTTGAAATACGAAGAAACAGTATTGTACAAAACGTCATGTGGCGAGTCATTTTTTACATGAACCAGCAATACACACAACCTACAGGGTGGGTACTGGTCCAGCTCAATCAGGTCCAGGTACAGAGAGCACACTCTATATAACTCTCTGGACAGGAGCTAACAGTCCAGTTTGACTTGAGTATGTTATCTGCCCTTATTTGGATATCTGGGGCATTCATCCCAAACAAAAATGAATGAACTGTCTAAAAAAATACAATATAAGGTAGGGAACAAACTTTGATATATCTGCTTTGCTTTTGTGTTTGTTTGTTTTGAATGAACCAATAATATTACCAGTGTTTGTTTTGGTTTAGGTCCAAAAATGTTGATTTTTTGGGGGTCCAGGTTTAAGGTGATTTTCTGGCCCAGTGTACCAGTACCCACCCTTACTACCGATATCAATTGAAAAGAAAAGTAAGGTTAGAGACAACATAAATTCTCACCGTAACAGAAGACATCTACATGTACTCCACTCAGATTAGCAATCATTGACTAACTTATTGATGTCACTATTTCAATAAATCATTTACATGTAGGGACTCAGCAGACAGTTTTGCTGTACTGGATTGGTTAGAATTGGAGCACTAGTCTAGAAAACAGATAGATGGTTAAATAGTGGTTAAGTTGAGCAGCCTGTTATATAGTTAACTGATAGACAGTTAGAGAGATGGTTTGGGTAAATGGATGGTAAGTAGGTTGTTGGGTTGTTTTATAACTGATTGATTGATTGACACATTGAAGAACTGATTGGCTGATTGACTGATTTTTGAGAGAGTTTCCCTGATTGGCTGATGTGGAAAGCTGTTGGCTGATTGACTGATTTTTGACAGATTCATTGACTGGCTAATGTGGTAAAGTTGTCACTACAGTTTCTTCTTCCTTCTCCTAGGGGGAACATGTTAACCTTTGTCATGCTAACTCACCAGTGTAGTTACGGGCACCCTTAGCATGTGAAAGGTTAACCAAAGGTGGCCAAAACATAAATTCTGCAACAAACTTTTGATAAAAAATTCCATTTCAACTCTGGAGAAAGCTTGAAGCGAATAACTTGTTTTGGGACTCTTTGATAGAAAATTGTAAAAAAAGGCATGTTTCCCCACTTGGAAAGGAAGAGAAGAAGAAAAACTACATGGTTTATCAAATTGACTCCTACTTTCATTTAAAATTTAGCTGTTACCTCTCTGCTAGGAATCCACCCTTGGTTGATTTGGCTGTCGATTCATTATCACTGCAATGTAATGTTTGAACAATCATACTTGCTTTATTTTACCTATGTTGGCTACACACTGTCTACACTTAATGCTTTTTCAAATCTAATTCCAAATCTGTGCAACTAACATTAACTACAGTCATCTAATAGTTATAGTAATATATTATTACAATAAAAGTTACTGTAACTTTTCTATGAAAAGAAACTGTGTAATATTCATTTTGGAAAGTTACATTTCTATGCTATTAAGTTTTTGCTTGGACTATTTTTCGAGTTTTACTGAAAACAAATTAATTTTTCCATAATGAAACATTTACTGTTTATCATAAAAATTTTACTACATAGACAAAATATATAAGGTTGGTCTAGTTAAAAAATCAAGACAGATATTTGCATGTGGGCCAATTTGTAAATGGGCTTGAAAATGTCAGCTAATTTGCGTTCAGATATTGAAACCTTTTTTTTTTAAATTCACCATATTCTGCAATCACCATTCGTGCATTGTGCAAGGCATCTTAATTCAATTATGAATAGCACTTTCAAATAAGTAACAGCAAATTGATATCAGTTTTAAGACTACTATTATTATAATAGTATTTCATTTAGTTGTCAACAAAGTTTTCTTAGTCAACAACGAAGGGCAATCTAAAGTACACCTATGTGTGACACCAACAGCTAGCTATCGCCACACTACATTTTTTCACTACTGCAGTTAATAGCTATACTAACGGTTTTCCATATAGTTTAACAGTTTAAGGGTCTATGTACAAGGTTCTGGGAAGTGATGTTTAGTTTTTGCTCTACTGTGAGTCACATCACATGGTTAGTAGTCAACTGCTGCAAACCTCATATGTAACGAGACTTGGCTGTTCTCCTCTACGGCATACCTGATGTCCCAGAAAGTCGCGATGGGCGCCTCAGGATTCCACAGTTCGATGTTTTCTGGTTGGTGGAGGCACAGGAGGGCCTACGGATACGGACGGTGGTTAGACTTTTGCAGCAGGTACAAGAAACATGCCACAAATTATCGTTAATTTGGAGATGGTTTTATTTTCGAGGTTTTCGCATTGACCTCTCTACAGCAAAGTCATGACATCGAGATTATACTTTCCACTGTATGTGGAAAAAAACAACAATGAACAGTGTGTGTGGGGAACACATGTGCATGTGTATGTAATATACCGGGGAAAACAGGGTGTCCTCTGGGCATCCCCTGCAGAAGAAGGGTGTAAAATTTCCTTGTTTTCTTAGTGTAGGGCGTCCTGACCTCCTGCTAGCTAATAGCCTGCATTCCATTGCATTACAGCAGGTAAAAGAAACATGCCACATGTTAAGTGTAAATTTGGTATTGTCCATGGTGGTTTCATTCATTTTGTGAAGTTTTTGCCATGACCTCGCCACCGCAAAATCATGACACTGGGAATATGGTTTCCACTGTATTACATTCCATTGTATTACGGCAGGTAAAGGACATTTGGTGTTGTCCAAGGCGGTTTTATTTATTTTGTGAGATTTTTGCGGTCACCCCCCCACCACAAAATCATGATATCGTAAATATCATAATTTTCCATTGCATTACTACTGTACTACAGACTTGATTCAACTGTGAAACTAAGTCTACGTGATGAGTCTACTTTGTGTGTACGTACCTCCATGGCTTCCTGTGACAGCTCAGGCATGTGTTCCTGTGGGACCAGGTACACCAGGCCGTTGATCAGCTCCAAGGTACTGCTCTGGATCTCATGGCCCATCTTACCAGGGTTCTGCCAACAGGGAAGGTAACATCACTTGCCTTTCTTATCTTACTCGCTCTCACTCACTCATGATCACTCACTCTCTCCCATAGCTTACTAGACTGTTTTTAGGAAGGTACCTATTTCCTAGCCTCTACCAGGCTCCGTGATGGCTGGAAAAATAGTAGAAATTGGCCAAATAGAGTGAATAGTATGCTAAGGGAGTCGGCTACGGAGAGAGGGACCAATGGACACCTATTGTTCCTCTCTCAGTAGCATCCTTAGCATACTATTCACACTATTTGGCCAATTTCTACTATTTTTCCAGGGATCCACGGAGCCTGGCTGAGGCTACCCATTTCCATAGCACTACAGCAAGTTGCTAGTCCCCTGTCAAATGAAAAGCAAGCAATCTCTCACTAGGTGATATTACAATATCAAGCAAAAGTGTTTTATCATCATAATCTTTGCATAATTCTGAAGTGTTCCACATTCAAGTTGACACTTTGGCCCAATTTACACTTGTTCTGTGAAATTGTAGTACTACACATGGTAGTCTACTACTGTAGTAGACTGCAGATTGGCTTTAACTTTACACTCACTGACAGGAAGCCTAGCAGGACACCTGCTGTTCCTGATTGCCATGAAACTGTAGTGACCTATTGTGACCTTTGAAAAATCGCGGGAGGGAATTTCAGCATTTTTTTATTTGTGAAAAGGTAGGGGTTTTATCTGATGCGAAATACCAAGAAAAGGGAACTGACAGCTTGGTTTTACTGAGAAAACTAGAGAATGACCGCAGATAACCCGAAATGGAACACGCGATCAGTTCGAATTACGTCAAATCGAACATGGTTGTTGGCTTCGAAGTGTAGTCTACTACCTCTGTACTACAGTTTCGCTTTACACCCGGTTCGAAGTCTCACAGAACCTCCGCTGAAGTGTAGTACTACTACCCCCGAGGTTGTAGTAGACTTCCGTAGTAGACTACAGTAGTTTTCTTTTTACACCCAGAAAAAAGCTGTAGTCCAATACAATAGTAGACTACCATGTGTAGTACTACAGTTAAAAGGACAAGTGTAAATTGGGCCTTTGTCTAAATGCCATCCAAAACTAAGGCATGTAATAAATGAAAAAAAAAAGAATGAAGACCTTTATTGTACATTCGTGCCCGAGGGGCTAGATACAGGTAATGTCTAACATAAACCTAACTAACAGGTGACATATACAGTGAAATATACATGTATACAGTACTGTACATAGTTTAAACATACATGGTAGATATGAGTGATAAGCTTAAAGCTAATGCAGTAGGGTCAACTTCTTCTCGCTTCTTTGTACATGTGAAGATGTATGAACATATCCAGTTTCTTGTACAAGGGTTGTCTAGACGCATAATAAATGTATGGTCTTACATGTAACATCAGCATGGGGTCTGGGTAGATGAGTTTGACTATCCACAGCAGAAGGGTCTTGTAGCTCAACGTCTCATCTGCCGGTTTCTCCTTGAACTTCAGACTGGTCACTTTCTCCCGTAATGTCATGCTCTGTTGGTATAACCAGACATTCACAAAGTTTCAATCACATGTATAAAACCTACATTCAAAAATAACTGTTTCTCTTATCTAGAATAAATTTCATAAACAAAATTATGGCAGTTTTGACATTCAGTTTTCAATTTCCATGTTTAGGTTGTTTGTAAGCATGTAATTTTTAGAATGTTTTTTCCGGTAACTTTTTAAAAACTTTTAGTTCCTCCATCCAATCATGAAAACTACATTCAATTGTAACATTTTTTAAATATGTTAACATAACTATGTTCTGCCTCTTACGCTTCAATGAGTTAATGGCAAAGCTGTGAAAGACTGGCAACTTTCTGATGATGTTCTCTTCCACTATTTTTCAACATATTCTCACTAGCAGTCTTTAAAATTCTTAAACTACAATGTACTTCAAACACTAACAACTTCAAGTCCATTTTTCAAATCTGCAAGAAGATAGTTATCAGAACTGAGATTTTTGCTTCGTAGATATCATTTATATGTTAGTATAAATTCATTCCTAAAAGCTGTTGGCTGGTACCTGTTTTTACTTGGCAATTATGATTTTGAAGCTACACGGTTGAAGTACAACTTATTATAGTTCCTAATTCTTTAGCGACAACCGATGGGTGGACACATTTATTGCAGCTAGATTTGAGCAACTTCAAACTTTTGCTTGAAGTTTTTAAACAAGGACAGAGTCATCTTTAAAAGCACACAGAAGGAAACCTACACAAGTAAGCATGATGTACCATCTACTTTTACATGTAAAATACACGAAAAAAACACAGAAGCTAAGCAGAAGCTAAACAGAAGCTGAAGAAAGGGGAGAGGTTGAAGACAGGAGGTTCTAGTCACCCACGGGCCTGTAGCTGTTGACATCCGCACATAGATGTGCAGGTGAACTAGAGCCTGGAACCAACAAGTCACAGAAACACAGAGAGAGAGAAGAAATGTTGAAAGATATGACAGAAGAAACGAAAGACGTCGTAATATTCTAAGAAAGAGTGTGATGAGAAATACAGCAAATGGTGAAGAAAGTGAGAAGAATGGATCAAACACATGGTACATAAAAAGAGAACAGTAAAAACTAAGATATCATAGTGAAGAATGATGAGTGAGACATATCATAACACACACTATTCACTGGACTGCCTTGTAATTTTTTTTGTTACGGTTCCTAATTCTTTAGCGACACCTCATGGGTGGACACATGATGATAATGATGAAAACTTCTTTATGCAAAATATATAAAAATGTAACGTATGAAATCAAATCTTAATTAATATTATACTTGCCAATTGTGTTCAAATTACCCCCCTTAGGTATTGTAAAAGTTTCTAAATACATGGTAATGAGCTCATTAACATGTAAATGAATGCAAAGTTCAGGCCCAACCTGGCTGAGTCTGAGAGGTGTGTTTGTGCTGCATCCCTCCGTCACTTTTCTCAGGGTGTCTGTGAGCATAGTTCGCAGTTCCCCCGAGAAACTGTAGAGAGTGTCGATCTTGGGCCACCATGGCATAGCTCTCTGTGATTACACAAACAAAAGATAAACTTTAAATGAAACTTCAAACTATTTATGAAACAGCTATTAACAGCTAGTTAACACAATATACAAAAAACTTGTACAATTTATCTACACTTCTTTGCTGCCATTTTCAAAATAACATTGTTTCCTTCAAAACATAAAAGAAAACGACCTTAAGTTTACAGATTTATGAACATGTAAAAAAATCCTCTACCCTAAAAAACATGTATAGCCTTTGAAATGAAGTACATGTACTAGACAATAAAATGCATACAAGTTTGTTTATTTTTTTCCTCTTTTCAGGCACTAGTAACTTTTTGAAAGTTGTTTTTCCTACCTGTGTTATAATCATGTGTAGAGATCTGACCAGGACAAAATGGAAGGCGGGCGGTGCATTAGGCTGTAGACAGGCCTTGAGATGGGAGTTGTTGTGGGGGTTGATGCGGAAACAGGACACGAAACAGTCGATCATCAGCTCAATGTCCGCCATCTGGTACCCTGGACCTCGCGAGAACTGCTTGTGAGCATTGAACAGCAGGTTCTGAAAAAAAGGCAGAGTTGTTGACTGGTAATCTTCCTTATGCTGTAAGTATACTGTACTTAAAAGTTCTGTCACTTTTCATGGTTCTCTTAATATCAAGTACCATAAAGTGTTCAGCAAGAAATCTGGTAATACTAGGATTTCTAATGGTGAACTGTACATGCATGTACTTGCACCTGTATTGCATATATTAAATTGTGTAGGTACAAGTCTGGACAAAACAAACTAAAACACAGTGGGTACCATTTCTTAAATACTTATTACTAGATATGTAAATTCTGTCTCAAGTTTGACAGATTAGCATTTGAAGATTGGGAAATCTTTGAAATTATAATTGCTTTCAGATGAAGATTATGTAAAGCATGGATTTAGTCTGGATGACTCTACCAAAATGATGATGATGATGATGATATGATGATAATGAAATCCTCATACATGCACAAAGATGACAATTTACCACAAAAAAAAGACTGTCGACTGCATGTACAACTTACAGATAATTGCTAAGGTACAGGTTCAGGTCATGTAGTTTTCAAAACATTTGCCTGGCAATTATTATTCATACCAACCTTTAGATCACCCAACAGAGACTGGACAATAAAACACAAGACAGAATTGTCCTGTCTGCTGATGTAGGTGGACGCCTTGCAGAGCTTGACGCAGGCGACAGCTGCGCTCTCTGTCAGGTGTTTTGGCACTCCCTGGCCGCTCAGGGCCTTCTTCACGTGATCGATAAAAAGTCGCTTCTTCTGGTATCTTGGGTTGGACACTACGTTGGGGTCGTTACTAGCTATTTGTTGCAACAATGCCTGGAAAGAGGAAATTTGGGTTACTGCATTGTACTTTGTCTAGAAAATACATATCCTGTAAAAGCTGTAATCTAAGTGGTCAGCTATAAGTTTCAAAGTCTTATAAAAATTTTGGTTTAGAACCTCAAGACTTACAGTCTAATGAAATTTCTTAGCTACCATGAAGTACAAGCCTACACTTTTCAGTATATTAAATGCTTAATATGCATGCGATGCTCAATTACAAATAGTGTAAAACAAATGAAATTGTGAAGATACAACTGTTGTGGATCTAAATCTGAATGGCATTAATAATACACTTCTTAATGTGAGTTTTTAATTTGTCCTTTTAGTTTTGTATGTGCAAGCCAAAGTGGGAATAATAGCACACACAAAGGCGAGAAAAATAGTACAGCATTTTTCTTTTTCTATCCTTAAAGTTAAAGTGAACATACATTGTACCACCTCTAGCTACTTGAGGGCTCAAGCATCATACTTCACCTCAATTGAGGATAACTGTTTTACCTTACCCTACCTCACCTTGGCAAGGTGTGGCTATCCTGAATCGACTTACTGGACTTAATTCTCAACATTCTGGTATTCAAACTTTGCAGTGGGCACACAGAGCAGTGGTAGAAATACTTTTTTTCAGTGTTCTGCAATATTGCAGAATGTCAAAATTTTGTTCTGCAATTTGAAAATATTTTCTGCAAATACACAAGACACCTTCTCAACTTGATAATGCCTATATGTACTTATGTTAACATCATATCTAGCTTTGCAACATTGCTGTAATTCTTAATTCTCACTCTATCTTTAAATTTTACTAGCAAAATTTGAAACAGGAATAATATAAATGTGTGTGAAAAATATTCAAATCAATAGCGAAAATTGCAACAGCAAAAGAGTACCTATTCAATGTTAATCAAATTAAATATTTGTTTATAATTTGAGCACATGTATGTGTATTGAAATTTTAAAAAATTCAACAACCTGCCTGATAAGGGGGAAAAGAACATTATATCCGTGCAAGGAATACGTGCTCTGATGCGTAAATGTTAGATCGCACGACCCGTGGTAACAAAAATCACAGCCACGGCCCACGGAAAAAATTAAAAGATTTGAAAAAATCGAGAAAATAAATGAAAAATTCAAAATAAAAGAAACCTCGCACAAACCTTGGCCTCTCCGTAATTTTATTTTTATAAATTTGAAAAATTGCTATCGGTTTTAAACATCGGACTCCGAGTTCGGGCAATCGGGGAGACTCGATCAAGACGGCCCGGGGATGTTATTGTTTTTCACGTGGGCGCCCCCCTCCCCACTGTCTCGGCACAGGAGGAAATGTCCCGCCTTCTCCACGCAAGGCGGTGCTCTAGATCTATCTTAGTAGTTCTCAACTTCATAGCTGCCATCTGGGCTTGAAGGACCACTGACTTATGTAGCAGCCACCGTTTCGTTCCTTCTGTCATCGCGCCCATGCCCCGAGTTCGGACCAGAAGAAATCGCATGCTTACTGCAACAATGTTTAACGTTATACAAGAAACATCCGGGAATTGTTTTCCCGACTTTTAGCGATCCCGAGATCGTGGCCGCGGAGATTAGCGAACTTAGGTCGGAAATGCACGAATTTGACATTTTCTCCCATGATTCGTCCCCGAAGTTATCACGGAAAGTGTCGGAAATCCCCGGAAAAACTGGAACCTCAGAGGCAGTCGGCACGCACCGAAACGCCGTCAGGTTCACTCGGCGCTGGTTTCAGTTTATCTACAGCGCTAAATTTGTATTATAACCTCCTTGGCTATAATTTAGAAAAATTGAGTCCCATTTTTTTTATTCTGCAAAATTGCAGGTTGTTTAATTTTTCTTCTGCAATCTTGAAAATCTTTCTGCAATTTGCAGATTGCAGACGGGTATTTCGAACGCTGCAGAGCATTACTGACATAAAAATATTGTTCAGTTGCAGTGTGATGATTTCGCAAAAAAGATGGGCACAAAAAAACTACAGTGACTATTTGAGGATTTACAGTAGTAAGATTTCTAAGAAACACTTACAGGACATAGCACCCACAGCATGATCTGTACTGTAGTGGCTAAAGAATTGTCACACAAATCTACAGTGACTATTTAAAGATCTACAGTACTAGGATTTCTAAGAAACACTACTTACAGGACATAGCACCAGCAGCATGATCTGTAGTGGCCATACGGCTGCCACCTTCCTCCTAGAGCCCTCCCCGGCAAAGGTGTCCAACAGATCAAACAACTTTTCCGCACACTCTGTTTGTAGAAGTGAAAAAAAAGTCAGGCAACCTAAACTACCTCTGCATTCTCGAGAATTCTCTTCAATTTTCCAGGGCAGGATAGCTCAGACTAATTCATCGACTAAGCTTCCATTATATTTTTTCCATATGTGTCAGCCTATTTCTAAAGTTTCAATATGTAGCTTTTTCATTCATGGAACAAAGGAATTACAACTCGAGAATAATGTAAATTCATTACAATCTATACAGTTTTCCATGTATCAAAAGTGTCTGCTACAACATGCTGACGTAACAGCTGTTGTTCAAAGATAATGAAACAACAACTGTTTTCCCTGTCCTTGGTGCTGAACGCCATCAGGTGACAAATGGCGCAAATTCTATGTCATTTTTGCCTTCAAATGCCAAACTAAGAACACTTGACATTGCAAAAATAAGCAATTTTTCTTTACATCTTTACACTGCTGAACTTTTCGGAGAGAGGTTATGGAAATGTCTGTACTATACAGTTTACAAAAGAGATTATGTACATCAATACTATATATTGAAGTAAATTCCACAACCTTTTCCACAACAAGCACATAACCAACTACCTTCTAGGTCTGCACTTGGTTTCTGATGAAGCTCTTGGAATTCCTCTGGATAGTTTTCCAAAAGATTCCATATGGCCTGTACAAAGGCAGAAAACCCAAAGTTAAAATCCAATACTTATCTATTAGAAAATTCATTGCACAATATAATCAGTTATTAATATAATTGTTAGCACACATGGACATAGCTTAAAGAAATACACTTTAACTTTAAAACAAAATCTATCAGTGTCTTTATTCTATATAACATTTTCCGAAACCATCTGAAAAATACAAGAAGTGCTTTAATAAAAATTGCCATGTACATGTAGGTAAAGCTACCATCCAAAAATCAATGCCTTCTACAAGTTCCCAACATGCAAACATATAGCCATACACCACCCTTAGAGTGTTACAGGCTAACATGATTATATTCACAAGAACATATTTTTAAGACCATAATGTCAATCAAATAAAATACAGACAGACTTACTCTCTCGAGATTTGTGGCTAGTGCTATGTGTACAGACTTTTTCAGCTGCTTGAACTTCTGCACAGCTTCTGGGTCAACACAAGTCAACGGTCGTAAGGTTACAATCCCACATGAAAGGTACAACCTTGCATACAACCATCTAGGAAGAATATTTCTGCATTTGGAATTATTCTGTTGTGCTTGTATAATGAAAGACTTTAATTTTTACCCGAAGTAAACTTGTTTCGGTTTGT
The DNA here is from genome assembly GCF_035083965.1 of Branchiostoma lanceolatum. Lineage (NCBI taxonomy): Eukaryota > Metazoa > Chordata > Leptocardii > Amphioxiformes > Branchiostomatidae > Branchiostoma > Branchiostoma lanceolatum. The sequence goes on along the minus strand of NC_089722.1, from coordinate 26,405,460 downwards.
GTAAAATGCTCACTACTTGTATCCATTGTATAGGCTATAGCAGCTTATATCCTATATATGTTTAATCAGGACTGGCATCAGAAGCAAAAAGGCAAGTCTTGTTCAAGTTGTTGTAAGGCATGTACTAGCCGTTTCAAAATCATTAAAACATATCATATGGAAAAATCAGTGCTCTTTTCTAAACCCAAATGACGTTCTTAAACAGGCAAATGTCTAAAATGGTTAGAATTCAAATACATTTCAACGAAAATCATACAGTCGACCCTATATCAGTGACTATCTTTCAATATTAGGACCACCTGGTCCTTAGACTGTTTCTACTATTGACTCAAGTACTCAGAATCCTGTCTATATATAGCGGGCACCTGCCTACGGCAATCCTTTCTACTGTCCCTTGAATAGACATGTTTCACAGTAGTATCATCTTATATCTATCTAACTGCAGATTGTCTTCAGACAATGTCTTGAGATGTCTTTCTCTCACCTTGCAACAATCTGGTGAGGCGTGACAGGTCGACGTTGATGTGTTGTATCAGCTCCAAGTCGCTGATGTCCGGAGTGTCCTCGCTGCACACAGACAAGTTGTGGAGCCTGGGGAGAGAAAACGAGCGTTCACGGACAACCAGCTCCATCATGGACTTAGCGCGGACACTGCGTCTACTCCTCCAGACATTTCTCAAGGACCCCTTTCTCAGATGTGAACAACACTCAGCCATTCTTCAAGTCAGAGAAGGAACTCCAAATGTTGTGAGAAAAATGTAACTCTTACTCCATGTGTTAGATATGAAGGGAGGATTTTAAACACAGTATGACGTATAGAGCGATGCGTTCAATATCCTGTTCTGTAGCCAATGATGAAAATACACAAACATGTGGTACTGTCGGGGCAACTTCCATGTAATGTTAAACATGAGTAAGGCTCATCATGTTTTATTCAAATGTAGATTTTCTATTTCGAGATTGTAGGACTACAGCCATATTGTGGAAACCCTTTCTCTCTTACAGTAACGTTTCCTGAAAGTACAAAGATAGCTTTCAAGCCAATCAAGCGACCATAAACTTAATAAGATTAACAGTTTGCCATTGATGCTGTAATATTGTAGCCTAGCCAATAACACAAGGTACACAAGTTTCCAAATAGGCACTTCATGACTCAACAGGTGAGTGGGCGGACACTAAAGGATGATTGATCCTTTTGATGTTTAAATTTCCTTCCCCTGGCTGCCTCCTTAGCTTTGTTGTCGAAGGAAGGATATTGCAGCCCACCACTTCCTCTTCCTTCCTCTGTTCTATTCCCGCCCGACACTCGTTTTAAAAACCGTAGAACTTGTTAGACGGAAAAACACCTATTACTTCATCCATGCTTCCTATCCTACTGATCGAAACATCTGGTACTCTCTCTGTATGTAAGCCATTAAAGTTTGAGTGTTATTTTTGTACAAGTCAAGGGATATAAAGGGATATAAATTTGACAACGTTGCCATGTGTCATTATATGTTATTACCCTTATCATTATCACATTCTATGTACTACTTTACACGATCTTTTATCGATTATAATCAATCTTGATTAGTATGGAGGAGGAGGGCCTAGTAATAGTAGTATAAGCTATATACACTTTTTCCCTCCTCCTGCATTTGTTTTATTTATTGTTTATCCTACTATTTACTTGTTGTTCACATAAATAAAACAAATTATCACATATCTTATGCAAGTGCCCCCTTCCCACAGAGGTTTGTTATGTCCAAAAGATAGTTGATAAATATATAAACAAGGCTTTGGTATGATTAAGAATTTACTATAGTTAAAAAAGCTTATTCATCCCTTTGTTATATTTTTAGATTCTTTGAACTACACTTATTTCATAAAATGGACAAAGGCCACCTGACAAGAAAAAAAGGTAGTAACATTTACTTTTCTGAAAATAATAAACTTAATTCATCCCTTTGTTATATTTTTAGATTCTTTGAACTAGACTTCTTTGATAAAATGGATAATGGCCCCCTGACAAGAAAAAAAGGTACCATAGTAACAGTTAGTTTTGTGATAATAACAAACTTACGTATCATACCAAGGGGCCCTTTTATGTAAAACATCAGTTGGAAGTGTTAAAAAATAAAACTTCCAAGATTTCTTTCTTCTTTTTAAGTTAAGATAATCAAAGTTTTGTCTATTATTACAGGATGTAGGCCCTATAAGGGGAAAAACATGACGCAGTGCTTGGCCAAATACAACTCTCTAATCAGTCAGTCATGTATGATTGCTACACAAATAGCCTCTGTAACTATTATGGTCCAGCCAAGTCCGTAGGCTTCTGACGTGGTATTTATTTACACTTGGCTACTCAAAACAGGGAGGAAGACACCCCCGCATGTTATTTTGGTTCAACGTAGGCAGAGGGCAACGTTTGTTTAGCACGAGTTCTGCTTTCACCTTCCCCTGTCTGAAGGAATATGACATTCTTCACTGAACAAATTTGCATTAAGGCTACACCAATTTGACTACATGGTTCTAAGATTTCCCGCTTAATTTTTTTGAAAAGATTTGAAATAAAATGAAACATTCAAAGATCACAGACACCATTTATGATATGAATCAACTAATTACTAAAACTAAATCATATTTTGCCACCAACAGAAAGTTCTTTTCTTCCTAGTTGTTACAGTTTTTCCATTCATGACTGCACTTAAAAGTTGAAATCTACTACTGGAGAATTCACCAGCCAGGTATGTTGACTTTGTGGCCCCAGTGGTAGCATTTGGGTCTATCACAGGATGTCTTTTCTTTTTCTTTTGTTCCTTTCACCTGCCCACTCTATACTTTTCCTGCGAAAATCTGAGAACTATTGCATACATTAAATCAGCGTGGGTTTAATTTGATATGGCTCAATGTTTGATACACTACCCACACAAAGATTTTATTTTCTAATTGACATCTGCAGAGTGTCTCATAATACAGGAAAGCAGGCCGGATATCCTGTCGGTAATGCCGGATATACTGCTTCCTGTGCATATTTACAGTTATTAATAATTAAACAGTTGCAGTTATTAAACGCAATGGTTAGCGAATGGGAACAGCTTATATTACACTTACTGTTTTTATCAACCTTATAAAACAGGAACATGGTGGGATTTTGAGACAAACACACAATACTAACTAGATGATATTGTATCAACCAATCACAAATCCATTGACTCTAATTAAATCAATCTAAGGGAGAAATAAAGATCCACACCTTGCAGAAATCCTGTTGAAGACGGCATTGAAGTTGTTACAGCTGAGGGAAAACAGGACCCGCGACGCTGATGCCTTCAGTTCAGATACCAGGGGACCTTCTTTCTGTAGATTTATGAACTGGAAATACACAAAACAAAAACATTTAGAATACTACGTATATGTCACAGTAGAGATGGCGATTCAGGACAATCGGCGATTGTCCTAGGACAGATCGCGATCGCAGTCTGTCCTAGGACAAACGGCGATCGCGATCTGTCCTAGGACAATCGCCGATCCTACTAGTAGAGATTGCGATCGCAATCTGTCCTAGGACAAACGGCGATTCGTGATCTGTCCTAGGACAATCGCCGATTCTACTAGTAGAGATTGCGATCGCAATCTGTCCTAGGACAAACGGCGATCCAAACTTAATGATGCTAAGATATACTAATAAAGGAAACAGCAATATCTTGTATAATCCATGATTTTATTTAGTATTTACAAATTCTGAGATTGATATTTTGACACCTGTTTTAACACTTTACAATTGTTATTGTTCTCCTATGGTTGTGAATTCAATAGGTGTGAAACTGTGAGTATTATCTTGACACCTCAAAATTTGCATACTGAAACATTGTTGGATCACATTCTTCCAACTGACATCTTTCACACATTATCAAAATTTTGTCACTCAACTTTATCAGAAATTACTTTATCAGAAAACATACTCATTCATCCATTCTAAAATATGAAGTAATTCACCTAAAATAGTTGATAATTATGAAATGTAGGTAATATGCTAAACCTGATTGAAATGTTGTGCAATGATTCATTCTATTTTCTAAAGTATTTCCATCTAGTCAGAATTTGTCCAGGCAAGTAGAATCGTTTGTCCTAGGACAGATTGCGAACGCAAACTTGTCCAAGTAGAATCGCCGTTTGTCCTAGGACAGATTGCGATCGCAATCTCTACTAGTAGAATCGGCGATTGTCCTAGGACAGATCGCGATCGCAGTCTGTCCTAGGACAAACAGCGATCGCGATCTGTCCTAGGACAATCGCCGATTGTCCTGAATCGCCATCTCTACTGTGACATATACATGTACATCTGATCAGGTCAATGCTTAATTGTTTTTGTTGTTTTTTATTTCATGAATGAAATTGATACTAAAAACAAATGTGTAACAATTTTTCAGGTCTTTATTGCCTTGATATAAGTGGTCTTATTTTCTTACATCCCATAGGAAATGGTGTTATGCTACTTCCTTCCTTCCTTCCACAGGAAAGCTACCGCTTGGTGCTTAATATGTAGTTTTAGGCTGCACCAATTCTATAACCTGTTTTTAGGAAGTGCTGACTTTCAACATGCAAAGTTCAAGATAAGGGTCAAAGTCATTTTTCTTTCACTTTCTCTTCATACATTGCAATGCAGATTCTTTGCATCTCTCAAAAATGAAACAAAATCCCCTAAGTTTCTGTGCTTGTATTTACTGAGGCATCAAAAGTAAACCACAATATCTCTAAACATGGATGAATAATATAATAAAATCAGATTTCATAATGAATTAAGCCATAATCACTTAAAACCTATGCAAAACTTGTGAGTATTTGACATAGCCATGTGATTGTCCAATCAGCACCAAGGACAGATGCCAGGATACATAATCTATGGTAGTCTCAAACAAGAGTGAAACGGCATGTTCATTGGTCAGATCAAGAGTTCAATTACACGAAAAAAATGAAACCATTTCATACCTGGCAGATCTCTGGCAGCAGCTGCTTGACCAGCATGGTTTCATCCAATCGGGAGGTGTCTTTTGGTTGCTATAGAGATTTAAAGACATTCCAAATAAGGTCATGTGTGCTTCTCATGTAAGCCTCATAACCATTGGTTCCCCGAAAATAATCAACATTGCTTTAAAAAAACAACTTCAATCTTTTTAATGCAGGAAGGTACTGTATACATTTGTATATTTAAGTAAATATTGCCAATTTGGATAGCATAAAAATGCCTTATAAAGAAGAAAATATGTCTATTTACTTCAAGAATATGATCATAGGAGTAAATGATCTCTATAATTTGGTTTGCTTGACAGTTAATATATACTTGAAGTTGTTGTACAGTTCTGTGTATTTTCTAAACAACCTTGTATCATTTGAATTTTACAAAGAAGTAACTGCATATAGCAGAAGCTAATTTATAATGACATCACTAAATCATGTCCTTTTTTTTTCTATAACAGTACAACACATACACTGTCTCGATAAATATATTCATAAGGTTTACAGACTAATTATCAAGTAGTCGATATAGTCCATATACCACGTAGGACAAAACGGTAAACATATACATGTACACCAAGGAAGGTATGTTAAATTTCTTAAATTTGGGTATCTTCGGTCCATTCTTGGAGATGATTCTAGGCAAATGATCATGAATGACATACCGCAAGTAGATCTTCTTGTAATCAAGGGCTTTTAAGATATCTTGATAATGCTGGCAACTGTTAAACGTTTATCAAAAAGTAATTCACAGCCCCATTATATTATAGTGAATAATTTTAAGGGCGAAGGTAGAATTGTATGTCTAAAGGTAAGGTACATGTAAAGGTAAAGCAGTCATCCTCAATTGAGGTGAAGCATGATGCTTTTTCAAGTAGCTACATTGTAAGTGCAGTGCAGCTTTGCTACAGAGTGTTGTGTTACTTTATATGCAGAGGTTTGGCACCTGATACTTATGCCTGAGGTTCTCCATATACGGGCTGATGGCTTTACTTCCCCATGTGATAGAATATTGTCTACTACTATATAATAGTTTATGGAATAATGTTGTTCACAACTATATATACTTGCCCCCTCTAAGCAATTCTCCAGTGTGTCCAGTATGATAAGCTGTGACTGGTGTAGGTTCTTCTCTGCATCTGGACCGCTGATTTTCTGGGGAAAAGGGGACATGGTAGGATACATGTAATGTAGGTGTTAACAACAATCATAATCAATGGTGAAGCATAACCGTATTTTTTAAATGACTTAAAGTGACATGCCACCAGAATGGACACCTTCTCTTTTAGATAAGTGTGGTGGATTCTCTAATGTGCTCAATGTACATTTTGTAATGAGGCTTTCCTCTAACATGGGACCTCCGCTTTAGGTACCATCCAAGAGGACGTCCCTTTCTCATTTTCACCCAACTCAAGTGAGGATATAGGTGTGTTAAGTGCCTTTCCCAAGGGCACCACATCGGGACCTCCCAGGGAATCAAACCCGGAACCTTTAAATTTTGAGTCAACAACCACAACCACTAACACCCATTTGTATTCTGTACCTGTGACCTAAAGTCATTCAACCAAGAGAACAGAAAACTTGTTAAGTCCGTACCATAGTAGAGAGGCTCTTGAGGATGTTGGTCAGCCCATTGATGACAATGGAGAACTTGTATCTGCTCACGTTGACCAGACACTCTTTGTTCATCTCAATATGCAGCCGGGAGTGGGTGTTGTGTACAGGGTTCTTGATAGGCAACTGGGAACAAGAAAACAACAAAAGTTAAACCAAATTGCAACTTAAACAAATTCACTTCTAGACACTGCTGGTGATGAAGGTTATAGGCTGAAGTCCACCATTCACGGGCCCCTAGACTTCCAATGGTGAACATATAAGAAAAAGGCTGTTAAAAGTCACCTACCTGAAGTTTAGATCATGGAAAACTCACATTGGTAGCGTAGCCTGACCTCTAAAGTGTCAATCTAATGAGTTTCGCCGATTTTCCACCGGCGCAAACTGGTGAAATTCTATCAAAATATGGCGAGAAGACCTTTGACCCCCCTTCACAAGACCTGATCACATCCAAACTACACCTATTTCAAAGTGTACCAGACACTTAAAACATAGCTAAAACCCTGTTTTTCTAACTAAATGAAATAGCCACAACCCTTACCTGTCAATTCCAGCTCAAAAACACGTGATGACCTCTAGCCTACAAGCTGTCTCTGAAAACCCTTAATAAGTTATAGCGTTGAGCTGTTGCAAATGCACCCATGACTTTATTTCAAAGCTAATGATCAGTTGTAGAAAACACGTTGTAGAGGGTCCAAATCATCTTTACACATATTCTCAGGAGTTGTTGAAAAGGGAGAGTATTTGAAATGCATGTAACTGTTTTTCGAAAGGCATGTGAAGCAGACTTAAAACCACCACCAACATTTCCAAACTTACAGTAATTGTTGGAATCTAAATGAAAATGTTATTTCATCATGATTTGTTTTACTAGGACTTTTTTTCCTATTCTAACTCTAGATCTCTAAGTCAGAAAAACAAGTTGTTCTTCATTTCGTCATTCATATGTCTAAAGTCATTCATATGTTACAACTTACAAGTACAAGTACATTTGCATATGTAATACTACATGTATGTAATATCAGATTCTGCAAAAGTCATTCAGAGGACATTGGTGGCATTTCCAAACCCTACATGCCCAACAGAAAAGCTGTAAAATGCCGGTATCAGTTATCTAGGTTGCACTTAAATGTTCAACTTGGCTTAAACTTCAAATCTGAACGAATCCAGTTCCCTTTTTGTCATTTTCTGATCTAAATTCTAATATTGTTAAAAATGCAGCTCATTATTTTGCACACAGGGGGCGCTGTTGCAGTGAAAGATGAATAATGATAAGGAAATCTCATCCTACCTATACTGTACAATCAAAAATGTATTGACATGTTTCAAAAGTCTGTTTCCATTTTTTGTGAAGAAAAGGCCAAACTTAAATCTCCAAGTTCAACAAAAGTTTTGAATTGTCCTTGACTTAAAATAATGTAATAAGACAACAATATATCATCACGATTAAATAAATGTATAGATGGAAATGGTAGCCAAAAAGCCCTAAAAATCAAAATTTCACTCAATTTTAAAGTTTATCTTTTTATGCACATTTTAGGAATTATAAGATTTTGTACACGAGGTGAAATAGCATAAGCTCCAACCTTTCTGAGATTGGTGGTATACATGTGTCATTTTGACACTGTTGTATTACCCCACACAAGCAACCACAAAAAGCGTTTCTTTACTTATGAAATGAATGATACATGAGGGCTCTAGCCAGCCTGAAATTTTATCCCGTAAGCCCTAAAATTTTGTACAAACCTAACATATCGAGCGCCGAAGGCGCGAGGCGTCGCGCCGTAGGCGCGACAATTCTAGGCGGGTCCGGGGGTATTCCCCCCCGGGAAATTTTTAAATCTAGACCCTCTGAAACGCTATCTCCAGCATTTTGAGGGGCAAGTTTGGGTGAAAAATAAATTGGGCCTTCGTTGTATACAATCGGCAAATAAATGAAATTTAGCACCACAAAACTTTCTTATTTATTTGACAAATATACACGTGAATTCAAGTCGGCAGAAATAAAACATTTTCAACACCGGTCGACGCGTCGTACCGGTCCCGTTTGCGCCCTGTACTAAATATAGTAGGAAATGAGACACCCTACATTGGATAGAACGCCCTAAAGACGTTCAATATTTTCCTTCCGTGTTTTCCATGGTCGATTTCTCCGGTAACTTCCACTTGATTTGATCAAAATTCGTCGATTCAAGCCCCATCTTCGCACCAAATATCAATTTCTGATAAAACCTCGCGGATTCGCGCCTCTCGTGAACCGCGAGACTTGTATGTCATTGGTCGATTTTCCGTGACGCGGCGTGAACGAACGCTGTTATTGGTAGATGATATCTGATTCTGAGGTCTAAAACTATCAACACCAGTTTTCGCGGGAAGAGTGCGTGTAACTCGGCGTAAAACTTTAACAATGTTTACCAAAAAAATACGGAAAGCCTGGTAACTACCGGAGTATTTTTTGTGTGGCTATAACTAGTGGTGAACCGGGGAAAACAGCCGAAAAAACGTCAGCCCGATGCGACCGGCCAGAATTGTAGTGGGGCACTAGTAGTGGGGAGGGGGGCACACGATGCTGATTTTCTCTCGGCCCACGAACCACTGGCAACCTCCGCGCCTCCGTTTGTCTGCTATAAAGCCACCTTGAGGTTGTCACCTGCCGCCGGCGGAAGATAGAAATGGCCTGAATTGACCTCGCTTTAAACTTCCGCTTCTTTTCTGGAGATCTTTGAAAAAGTTCAAGCCCTGTCTATATCTTTTCTCCCGATTTTTTTCCGTCAAGGTTTACGGATTGGTCTTGAATTTTTTCCGTAACACGCAGCAAAGTTCCGTAAATTTACGGCAAAACTGGCGCTGGCTAGAGCCCTGCATGTACCATTCATTTCTTTTCTGTCCATATCTGTAGGTTCCTTCATATGATGAAAGCTTGAAATAACAAAATAACAATTGAAGAGTGGGGTACGGATTCAAAGCCATGATTAAGACATCACATCACAATGTTCATGAAAGTAACCTAGAACCATGTCTAAATTTTGAATCTTAACATATATAATGTGCTTGATCTAAGGTAACAAATTTGCTGCCGTGTCTCTGAGAAGATACTAACTGAATGATTTAGATGTAACACTACAGAACTTTTTTTTTCAAATTTCATAAAACTTTCAATCACAATTCACATTACAGGAATCATACTTAACAATACAAATTACCCACAAGCATCACATTTTCAACGTATCTAAAACTTTTTTAAACGTGACAATTGATTTAGCTTCTTCTAGAGGAAATTCAAACATAACCATTTGATCTCTGGGTCAGTGAACCTTCCTTTCCCTTTGGTCTATCGACTTCTGAGAAGACTGAATGCAAGTCGTTGTGTTTGGACCAGCGGGCACCGCGTAACCGGTGACGCATGATCGAGGAATCAGTGGGCAAGACTTCCTGTCACGAAGGATACCACTTTCATGTCTCTTCCTCAGAAATGGACTAGAATTGAACGTGGGTTCAGCTAAGTCAAATTTTTTAAGTCAACCACTAATTTTGGAGTACAGAACACATTCTGTTGCATCGGTTTCTGACTGTGACTTAAGAAAGATGATGTAAATTTTACTTGCATGGCTGGAAATATCCCTGCATATGCAGATTACTGCAAGTAAGGTATTTCTGATGTCTATCTGCCTATCTACCTAACCAGCCAACCTCACTATGATAACATACGGCCAGTTATAGCCAATTATCTTTTCTATATTAGTAGCAATCTTTGAATACAACAGATAACAAAATTCAAAATAATACTACTAGGAACATTTTCAAAACAATGTTTTTTTCAATGGACTGAACGGCAAAGTCAGTGGTGCAAGTAAAACTTGTCAGGTGCAGGTACAGTAAGTATCTCCATGAAAATGTTTCGGCAGCATTTGCGTAGCTGTCGGATAAATGGATTGGTTTAATATTTGGTGTGATGGTATAGCTTCTGACGAAAACTGGAAATGATTAGATTTTGGGCCCCCTAGTGCTTCCCTAGGTACTGCAGTGGAAGTTTTGGTTTTGCCATCTCATGTTCTTGTGGGCATACTGACTTGCAAAAGTAAATTAAAAAACATTTTTGCACGAACGAAACACTGCTATACGGTATATACCCACTGCTACATCTATCTATAGCTTTATTGCATTTCAAAGTCTTCCACAAAGCATTCCTCAAACATAGACTTCAGGTTCAACATTCAAACATACATGTACTTAAAATTAGACATACATATCTATTAACAATGGCTACCCAAGCTATTGCATAGGACACTTTATACATGAACAGTCCATGTTTATATTGTATATGTACATGTATCCCCACAGCCTGTTACTAGCGGTAACCAACTACAATAACTATAGCATAATGAAATTTCAATAACACAAACATAACCAGACTTTCAGAAACTGGATTTGTTCTCATTAATCATCTTTCGTGTTGAAAATGCATCTGGACATTAAAGACTATTTGAACTATTATCAAGTAAAGAGGGTGTATGCTGTAGCTTCTATTTTTGTTCCAAAAAAATTCACAATGTATGCAGACAGCAGAGCGAGGAAATCATACAACAAGGGCAGAGGTTTCAATTCTAAATCATCTAGTCAAACCTGCCTAGGCCACCACCTTTTTAAGTGGACCGCTTGACCATGGCGATCACTTTTTCTTGGTCCCAAAAATTTTCTCCATCAGCATAAGCATAAATTTTCCATCGATCTATGTAATTCTGTATGTGTAACACCTCAACTTGGAAACAAGTTATAGACTTATAGTCGATCCTCTTCAAAGCGACCACCTGTCCAACGCGACCGCTTTTCCTTGGTCCCTCGGATGGTCACCTTGGGCAGGTCTGACCATAATCTATTCATCCACTTATTCGTTATGGCATTAGATAGCAGCTGCCATCTTAGCAACTCCAAAGCATAAAAGATTTTTTACAGAGCCTCCTATCAAGATCAGATAAAACTGCAGGCCCTTAACCCTTTCCTACCTATGTGCCACATGAAATCTGCATACCAGCAAGTTGTGCCGGTAATGCTTGTTATTTCATATCTAAGCATGACAAGAATCAATAAGAACATATTATATTTACCAGTAAGAGTCAGAAAAACAACCAATGAACTTGACAAGGCCTGAACTAATATTTGATATGATTCTAATTTCTAATCTTTTTCTACTTTTTACTTCTTGTTTCATCCAACTAAAACATGCTTCTTTTGATTTGTTTTAATGATTGATGTACATTAGGTTAGTATTTCGCTACCTTTTATCAAGTCACTGTTTGAAGAATATTCTAGTAACTGTGATTATACGTGACTGATGAACCTCTTCAATGATGTACATTCATGATCATATTTTTTCAATATTCAAATTATTTTTCTTCATAGGAACTGAATCATACAGGTGTTGCTATTCCTTCTTTTCATAATCCTGTACAGAATACTGTAAAGCCATTTAAGTTTGCTGCACTTAAATGTTGTGACAGCTCACGGTGAAAATCAACAATTTGAAATATTGTTAAGTTTGAAGTAAAAACGTAGACGTGAAACAATGGAAAACAGTACACATACATAATGTTTCTGGTGTCATGAGAACCGTGAAATAAAAAACAAAACAAAATATTCAAAATTTACTGTATGATCACAACAACCAAAACCATCTACACAATGAAAATAACTTATGATTCTTAAGTATATCCTCTGAACGATGATCTTCTTATTGCTAACGTTAAATTGTCATTCAAACTATTAGATCCCTGGTTTCAAAAGGCTTCAACAAAATCCAAGAACAATTTTCTTTTGTCAAAATATTAAAAAATTTACAAACTTAACATGAATCTGTATAGGAAAAAATGAGATATGACTGCTCTGAGACTGCATGTCTGTGTCTACTTTAGTGAGTGTACAGAAACGGAGGCACCTATTGTCAGGATCTTTATTCTTTATTATCATAATATTATTGTTTTAAACCTCATGTTATTATGAAGATTGAACTAAAAAAAAGTGGGATAGATACTGAACTGGAAGAGTAGATTGTATTTGCGCCTCTTCACAATTTTCATCAATTTCAGCCTTACAAATAACTGGGGGTACATTTTTGATTATCATTACCAATGTTCAAATCATAACCACCTAGTATGTTTTAAGATGTTAGGTACTGTTTCCAACTTTCCACATTTGAATGAGATACAGTGTTGCCATCTCAAGAATAATATTTCCCCTGACACCAATTACAATTATAGATTTTGCAGGAAAAACAACATATATATTCTCCTCATATGATTGGATATTTGGCAAACAACAAAGTTTGGTTTGCTACTGATTAATATAATAAAAATCTGCTCATACTGTGTAATTCCATAAAAGTCTCCCTCATTTCTATCATTGCATTTCTATCTACTATTACCACTGCATAAAAGACCACCCACAATACTTGCATCTTCTAGTTTCCTACATTACAACAGTGACGGTAATGTATGACTAGTAATAGTAGTTTGTTAATATTAAATATGTGTCCTTTTCAGTTTTAGAAGATACATGTAATATCAAGAGAAAATATTATACCCACAGTTAACCATCAAATGTCTTCAAAATAGTAGATTTCCTATTCAGCAAGTTACAAAAATGAAATAGGGATATGTAGGTCGGTCACTCTACTTGTTGTGGCAAATCAAAATAAAGAAATACAGGATATACGCATGCATGGATATTTTCATAACATTTAGATGCATCTATGGGTAACATGGACAAAAGATGGTTTCAATCTATCAAAATCATGCAGTAAAAACAGCATTTTTGTACTTCCGACATTAAAAAATGGAAGGCAAAGAGCAAGGCAGATGAAATATTGGAACCCATGATACAATATCAGCTTAAAATCACTAAGTGACATGGTCATGACAAAACACTGCAATACACATTCAATGTACAAATCCTTCTCATACTAATTCCTTCTAGAGTTGACAAAATTTGAAGAAAATAACTTTTGTGTACAATGATAGCAATCTCCTACATGCCATATTTACTCAGATGACAAAAAAACATATTCAATGGTTTATGTGTGACCATTGATAAATTTTGATTTTGTAAACTACAAATGTCTAACTGCAGTTTAGACACATTTATAGAATTTTTCATCCATTCAAGTGGGGAAAAGTGGAGTCATACTCACAGCGCTTTAAATAATAAGTATTCAATGCGAGATTAGGAAAATGTTTGATGTAAATTTCATTACATTTTCTTTAGATGATGTATCGCATCAGATAACAATATTCGTGGAATGAAAATATCATTGCATCATACGAACCCATATAGCAAACCTGCTGGTTTGTTTACAGTGCGATATGGTGTATTCATTGGTACCACCAAAAATGAGGGAACCACAGTATGAATTGTAGTCCGATTCGCAGTGTTTGTAAATGTCATGAACATGAAATAATGTGCTAAAATGTGCATCTCAATGTCAATAACATGAAGATGTTGTTATCCAGGCTATTTCTAGTTTTGCCACCAAAATTCTACATTGAGTACCTTTAATAGTGTTTTTCCACCCGCCCCCCTCCCCACATTAGGGGTGTGTCCGTTATCAATGAATGAACCCTGCCGTCCATTCATCCCTATAGCACAGCACTGATCAATCACACTGCCAACCCGCCACCGCTAGAAACATAACCACACAAACAACAAAATCCTCATCGACACGTCCCTCCCCTCTTCTCACTCTCATTTCACTGAATTCCGGACATCAGAAGGGATACATTTTTCACCATTTCTGAGGAATATATATATATACATATATACAGAAGCGCCATGCCCGCATGTTATATCTGAAAAGGGTTTGGGAGACGCAAAAATGGCAGACGATATTTTGCCGTCCCCTCGAACCCCAGTGCCCCGGGGTCTAGGAGAAATATTTCCGCTGCAGATTCTGTCAGAAAAGACGGTGGTAAACAGTCAAGGGGTAAACAAAAGCCAGCGGAAGTCGGAGATTTGGGCGTTCTGCCTGGCAGAGCGGCGAAAGATGTTTGGCAGAGATGTGGTGGTTCGGAAAATTTATGTGCAGAAATTTCTTCCCTCTCTCTACATCATGTACGGATCTGTTCGCAGAATCGCCAGACGACACAAGAAGATCTGCCCCGAAAAAAGGCCAGGGATATGGTCCCGAGAAATTACACAGACACTAGGTCTGACACGAATCTCCAGAAAGGAAGGACAAGGGTCGATATGGAAGATAATGAAAGCCCTTCTTAGAAGATTTTGCAGCGCTGCGCGCCGGATCTTCAGATCGAGCAGAGCAAAACATAGCAATACACGTGCCTTGCCAGACGTCTAGGAAGCGTGGATTACCTCAAGTTTGATACTAACCTGTTCGTCGAATCGTGATATCACGGCCTGCACCCATTCCACAGGCTTCTGGGCTGCCATTTTCGGTTTTTGTGGTAAAATTTCACGGTTTGAGCTCGGGAATCAGCCCGTAAGGTCCGCCATGACACTTCTCACTTCTCCAGGTTCTAATCCACCGCTGCAAAACGCACCTCACCCAATAAAACATCGGATGCCTCAAAAATATTCATTCCGTCATTTTATAAGTGAAAAATTGATAAAAGCCGTGAGTCGTGATCTCATTACTTTCTAAACCCACCGACGCGTCCATTTCTAACCACTTATTCCTGTCACGTGGATGAATTAGCCCGTAGTGTGTGTGTGGGTGCCCGTTTGCGTGGGCATGCGCTCAAAGTTTTTATTTACAAACTTAGGTCGCGCATGCGCTGACTTTTCGGAAGTTGCATGCCTTATTTGGAAGTTCCTATCTTTTGTTCATAATTCTATGCAAGTTATGAATCAATACTACAAAAAAACATCGATGTCTCCTACGCTCAACAATAAATTTCAATGGGACAAAGGTGCTTTTAGCACTCCTCATGCCACTGTTACATATCTGCACAGACTACAAGTTGCAATTACTTTTGTATGAAATGTGGTGTTTAGAGAAGAGTTAAATTTACTATCTAATAATGCAAACTTTCGTTGATTCCTCCCAGAATGTAAGTCTTGAATTTAAAGAGATAAATCAATGCTGCAAAGAGAAGGACAAATTGACCATTCCGCCATAGCCGATGATGTTGCTAGGGTCGCTGTGAATTAGGATTTTACTGTGGTCTATATTGACATGATGATGATGATATTGACAGAGGCCATATGATATAATCAATGTAGCATCAGTAATCCCTGAGGTATGCACAGTTCAGATATAGATATCCAGGTGTTCAATGTATTCTTAGAAGGCCTCAATAACACCGTTTTTGTTGAGTTTTTCATTGTGGCCAGGGTACCAGCAGAATTATGTTAGCAGACGTCACATAAAAGATGTTAAGTTTCATAAAAATGCACACTAGTCTCATTTATGATTCACAGTTGAAAAATTCACTACACATTTGCAGCGCAAAATATGTAGATCAAATCACAAACGATTATTGCAGCCAACTTCTAATTTCTACTTCTAACCTCACTGATGTGTACAGTAAAATTTGGCCATTTACATGTAGGTTGTGATTGAAGGACATCATTTTCCTGTGACTTGCCAATCTAATGTAGCTATTCACTGAAAGATATGAAATTGTTCTGCTTAACTTTCTTTCAGTTTCCTTTGTCCCACCTGTTATAAATAGTTTTGCTATACTTTCAAGTCAACAGACATGCATCCACCACAATCATTCCTTATTGACAACACATCCAGACAACAGCCCAGGGATTGCATTTTGTTGAAAACAAAACCTTCCTTTTCCCGGCCCTGGCTTTTTGCTTACTACCGGTAGTGTAGCTACAAAAATCGAGACATGTGGTATAAATGATCTGAAGATGTATCTGTTCTCCTATCACTGTTATTAAAGAATCATCTGTTTAATGCCTTTGGCAAATAGGAAATTATGATATGCTATACAGATCCACATATTCACCAACAAGCTTCCCTTGATTGCATAGACTTTACTATGGTGTAAGCCCCCAAAAAATAATAAACCATTTCATAGCTTTCAAAGACTCAAGCGAGCATTGATTTAGGACATTTTTACTCAAAAATATTGAATATTCTGTGAAAATAAGGAGTCAGTGCTGGAAAGACATTTCAAGGAATAAGCCTTGATGATATGCAGTTATTTTACATATTGATAGGGGTCTCTGCTCTCTGCATCTCAACTGGAGGGTCAACCTCACAGTTCTTCCTATGCAAATAAGTAAAAAGATGTTACAAAAGTGCTTCACAGAAGTATTATAATTTTCTGCAAGAGGTGTACAAAGTAGATTAGCAGCTGCCAATCCTCTGATGACTATCATTGGCTTCCATGTCCTGCCAGTTATTTATCTAAAAATGTTGAATTCCTTGTATGTTTCTCTTGTATCTGTATCTCCATTAGGATCTCAATGTCTGTTGTAGTGTGATTGTTTTTTGTGATCCATATCACTTCTCTTGATGTAGGGAAACAGATACAAATCACTAAAGAAAGACGTCAAAATAAGCAAAAATTCCACAAAACAAGTAGATGCTTGGAGATCATCATTTGTAGTCTAGGTACAGTAAATGTATATGACTTCCAGACACATAGGCATTTCATACTGCTATTTCATTGCTTGTACATACAGAGAAACATGCCAGCTATATTTCTTACTGTTCCATTCTACAGTCATTCATAAGTTGGAGTAGTTATTGATAACTTGTTCCAAGGTGGCAAAACTGTCTAAGAAGCTTCCTCTGCTATTCCATACTTCAGGTACTGGTGAACATACGCCCTGGACGCAAACATGTTCCAGGCCTTCCCCACAAGACTACCCAATGGACCGACAGGAGCTTGACTGTTGCTTAGCAACGATGCATACTTCTCGTAGTGGTGAAAGGGTCGTTGTTGCCTGAAGACGGAGAACGCGGCATCACACGGTACCCAGGAGCTGTAGAGACGCGGATCTGAGAAGGGTGCGATGTCCGTGGATTCGCATTGTTTTCCGCGAAGGAAGAGAACGTTAGCAAGGGAGGGTGTGAAATCGGCAGAGGACAACCTACGGTCCCGGGAGTGAACTTTGACCTGCCAGTCAATACCTGCAGAAGGACAGAAAATAGCAAACGGTTAATGTCAAGTTTGGAATGTTGGGGATATTGTAAAAATTATTCAGACACAGATTAAGAAACTATAATATCATTACTACTATATCAACAAATTATTACTGAACAAGACAAAACTGTCAAGAAGTAAAAATTTTATCATTTTACCGCATGGTCCACTGCAAATGACTGTAAATTCATTAAGCTTACTGCACTTGAACTTCGCAGCAGGGTTAGATTTTGAGTTCAACGTATTCATTGCAAAAACTGCAAACTAAAAAATGCCAAAAATCTCAAGCTTTACAGTACTTTTACAGTGTGTATCAACTAGTTTTACAAATGGTTGACTTGAAAACTGTGACTCCGAGGTCGATGCCCTAAATTCAAGATAAGTCTGTGCGTTTTGTGACTGGTAAATTACTTTGGGATATTTTTAGAAAGTGTCCCCTAATCCTGGCAACAATTAGAAGCCATGCAGACTTTCATACTAGATTGTCTTCTACAAAAGGGTCAGCTAGAATATTTCTAATCTAAGAAAGTAGGGCAGGTCATGTATTTGATGCAGTGCTCTCTGCAGTTTCAATCTTCAGTCCCTGGATGGAACTTTGCTGTTCAGCATGGACAAAAAATGTATCCATCCTTTGATAGTCAAAGATCTGAGATTCATGACATTTTCATCAGGTTGTCAACATTGCCACAAAACTTTCACCAAATTAGAATGAAGACATTTGAAATTGGACCCGAAAAATGCAGAACATAGCATTTCAGAGGGTTAACAAGTTCAAAATTTCCTGGGGAAGTGTTCCCCTGAACCCGTTTGGTTTTTTTAGTCTTAGGCAGCCGACATGGATCTTGGCTCCATTAAACTGAGAGGATGGAGAAAATTTCAGAACTAGAGAGAGAGAGAGAGAGAGACCTGATTGCATTTAGAACCTTAGGGGAGCTTAGATCGACAGTAAATTGCTTAGGATATTTTTAGCCGCTTCTTGTGTGGGATAATGAAAAACAAAGACCCACCTTCTTCCATCCCGGCATTTGCAATCAGCATTTGCCTCAGGTGCTTGAGTAGTCCAGGCCAGGTGAACGAACTAAAGGCCAGTGCCCTCTCTGATGTGTGTGGAATCGTTCTCACATTTAGAAGCTTGTACTGGGGATCAGGGACCAAACGTTCTAGTAACTCTCCGGGGGAGTTGGTCCTACCGCTATCTGCTGACATCGCCGGCTGTAGAACACTCGCTAACTCCTGACTTATCACCGAGTTGATGTCTTGAAATGATATGTTCTTGATGCTGAGAAGTTGGGAGCAGATCTTGTGGAGGTTGTCGTTTTCAAAGACGATGATGGCGTCTGCAGACTGGTATAAGTGCGATAGCGTCAGCGCGGCGTTGAAGTTCTGCACGATAACCTCTCCCGTACCGTACGGCCACACGATTTGGTTAGCGAGGAAGGAGTGTGGGTATTCTTCTCTTAGACACTCTGTAAGGTATGCACCGACTCCAGATCCCGTACCTCCCGCGAGACTCATTAACGAGAGAAACCCTCCAAATCTGTCGCATTTCTCGACCTCACGCTGAACGATGTCCATGACGGCATCCCGTGCTGTGGGTCCGTGGTGACTGTAGCCGTGGGCCCAGTTGTTGCCCGACCCACGTTTTTGACAGAACTGCCCCTTTTCACAGTACTGCCACTTTCCTGACTTCTTTGCTTCCTACAGTTAAGAAAGTCACAAGTACAAGACATCAAATCTATTTTATTTATCTGATTGAAGATCTATCACGTCTATTAACTATACTATATCACACAAAGGTAATTAAAATAATTATTAGACTGCCAGATATAAAATCTCACTTAAACACACTCAGGGGCTCTTTTTGAAACAAAAAAGGCCTGTACCCAAATATCAAATCTGGGTAAGAATTTGAATGGCAATTTCATCTATAGGAGAGGTTGTAAAAGAGGACGTCATACAAGGGAAGAAGAACATAATTACCGTCTATCATCTTCTTTGTCATAATTCTTATGATCAAATGGAAGAAGTAGACAGTCAGTACCTGGATAGTCTGTTGGATGACTTTTGGTTCCATGTCAACCATGACAGCACGAGCGGTGGGCAGCACCTGCTGACTGCAGGACAGCCTTGTCTCACTAGAGGGCTCTTCTGTATTGAAGAACCTGTAGCAAAAGTTGTACGAGCAAGGAAAAGAATAAGCGCTTTTGCACATTCCAGTATGCATGTGCAGTGTCAAAGGTGAAAGCCACTGGCAGTTGTCGCGTCGACCATTGTCTCAATTTGCATAATGATGCCCAGACATTTTGTTTACGTTTCGGGCCTTCACCATTGACACTGCACATGCATACTCGAATGTGCAAAAGCGCTTATATTATTATATCAACATTGAAGTAGACAGTCAAATACAAATGCCCAATTATTCAAAGCCTTGACACATCATAACATATACTTCTTTTTTTTTCAATACGAAAAATAATGGCATGAAATGACAAATTTGGTTGGCACAAGCTTTCAAATTCATATCATAACATAACAATGATAATTTCAAACTACATGTATAATCGAACATGGCGCACAATATTGACAAATCAAAAGCCTGTATAGTCCATATCTTAAATCTTGTTGCAAGCTCAAAATTCACCTCACCTTTCAAGAACTGCATCTTGGTAAACCGTGTTCTCTTTTTTGGTACATCCAAGCCCACCTTTTCCGTACGCGTCTTCTAACACAGTTGTAAACAGCTGACCTCCTATCTGATTCCCACACTGTCCAAGCTGAACAGTTACTAACGACATCGTGTCGTTCTGTCCGAACTTTCGAAACAAGGATTTCAGGCACCAAAACTTTCGGTCGCTAAAATTATGTATGCCCCCCTCCCACAACTTCAAGCCGCGGAAAGTACAGCTACAATTGCAACATTTGAAGGCGGCTGCGGGCGTAAGGAAACGTTCAAACTAGGCCTAGTACTAAAACACAAAGATCTGACTTATTATTGGACGATTCGAGACTGAAACACGCATTACAAACCAGTTTTTAGAGAACAAAACAACTTTCGAAAAAAATTCAAAGTAGGGCGCCGCCATTGACATCCCGTCATGCACCAGAAGACTGGTCAGTTCCATTTCTAGCAGGGTTAAGACAAGTTGTGTTCACTAAGTTTAAGAAAAGAAACGATAACTTCTGGAAAATGCGGAAGCATTGTGTGCGAAAATTTAACTAAACTGTCTAGTGAATTCGATTTTTTTTCAACCCAAAGCCAATAACATTTTTCCTTACGTTATCTTTAATAGGCCCTCACTACTAGTAATAGTACATCGTGTGAACATGCCCATTCACAAAGAGGTGTGAACACATTTTCTATCACTTGAAGCGTGTTTTTGGCCACGCCCAGAGATGTGGCTCTAATCACCCATTGTTGACACAGCAATAGGGAAGTCCATAAACCTCCTATTGGCGCCAACAAAACAATAAATGGGCGTTTTACACCTAGACGACAAGTATCTATAATAGACCCCGGCTACATATCATCTACCGTTTCCGTTATAATATGCCATTTGTTTTAGTGTATCCAAGCAACGATGCATGGATTTTAAAGTCAGAAACTACCAGGCCCCACAGGTCGCTGGAGACTTGCAAACTGTACCCCTTTAGTGGACTAACTCCTCTGGCAGGTTATCCGTCTATTTGGCCAATTTCTACTATTTTTCCAGCGACCTGTGGAGCCTGGTAGAGGCTAGATCATCCTGGCCAATGTGATGCATAGCCATTCAGACTGTCAGTATATATCTGACACAGCTATTTTTATTTGCAATAACCACCGGCGCACGCATATCGTAATGAAATATGACGCACGGAGTGTAATCTCAATATAGCTTTGATATAAGAAGGTGTTACGAAAACAACGCCTTTGAAATTGCGGTATGACAAGTCTAACTTACTCATGCTGCCATACATGTCTACTTTTCTGCGATCAAACTGAGGTGCTTGACTGGAGATAACAAATGTAATAAAAGACCAGCATACAAAAAAACAGCATTTTCTAGTGCTTCATCGGTTAATAATGTAATAATCGTTATAACTGTGATAATTAAATATAACGCAGATTAAAGTTTATTTCCATGAAGACGCTTGAAATTAGCCTGGTATATATATACCAACCATCCTTCATATTAACCATGGTTAGAAAGCGAAAAGATTGCGGTTTATTAATACTACGGAGGATGATAGCTAGGCTAGTTTGAAATTGATGGAAAAATTATTGATTTCTAAGCAATGGTTCACATGTAGTATGGCCGAACAACGACCTATAGATACTGAGAAGTGATGAAGAGACCTATCCCGTTATTGATATTGTAGTTATCCGTGACGTCAACTACGTCATCACCCCACAACTCTACCGCGACAACTGCCCTAATCTAGGGACAAACCACGAACACTGTGAAGGGGTGTCAAGTAGTACCGTAACAAACCTTCGTTTTAACCGAAAAAACTGCGTTTGATTATAAGAGCACGGCGCATAATTGACATCATATTTCAAGTCATGTTGTCTCTGTCGAAAATTTAACATTTTGGATCAATTAGTCATGATTGTATGTTTTTATTCAATGCTGAAGATGTTTTCGTAATATTCCTGTCTGTAGCATTTACAAACAGTAATATCGACTCATACAAATGCTACCCCAGTCCCCCTCCCCCATATCTCGACTGATCGACCCCTGCTCCACTATCCAAGCCCCAAAACAGAAACATGCCAAATGCGGCTCAGATTCCTAAAATATCCCATGGGACAGTCCGACTGAACCACCCCTGCTGTTCTCTAAAGTATCACCACGTATTTACAAAATGTTATTCCAGACAACTATGTAGGTTTGACAAACACGACCGTGACCGCTTTGACCTTCAACTCTCGTACAGCGGTCCCGCCCTAAGTTCTTGTCTCTGGATGATTAAAACATTGTTAATGATGGAAGTGGGAGCTGATTTTCTTAGGATTCTCTTAGCTTTCATCCGTTAGAGTCAAGAGATCTCTCTGACAGTGATTTGTAAAACGAGGTTTTCTTAGAAGGGATTGGGAGCGTTTTCTGTTTAAATCTGCAAAATCCCCCTGCTACGATTCCCGTGGGCTTCGTCCCTGACCTGACTGATATCAAAGTTGCTCGGCTGCAATTTCGATCACAACAGCCGCGGTGCCGACAGAAAGGGGGTGGTCTCTGTACAAGGAGAGCGGTCTCAAAATAAGGTCAAACCGATATAGGGCGCGAACACGATCGATATTCCAGAAGTACTGGGCATATGTAGCCCGTTTTAAACCCTCAACTGCAAGAGAGGGTTTATGGTGACCGGCGTGGGGCCAGAAATTCCATCGGCGTACCTTTCGTTATCTCCGCTTCAACAACTGCAAATTATTTGGCGAGGGGCGAAAGGGAATCCGCCTGACCGCCCCAGGCGGACACCCCGACAGGACAAGTTTGAAATTCTTGTGCCCGTCATGTTGCTACCCCTCGTCGCGTCATAGACTGTTCCGTGCGCACGACTTCTAGTTGGAGAAGGGTTGTATCCAGTCTAGCGCCCTGTTCGCCCGTTCATTTCTGTGTTTTTGCTGGACTGTGTCAGGTAGGTTGTCTGTTGTTCTGAAAGTCGGGTTTTGTTCGTAGGCTAGATTGAATCGCCTGTTGTGATTGAATGAGCATATGTATTAGGGGTTGGACGAGGGCTGTGGCGTTTCTTGCCACGGGGCCGTCCGCGCTATAATTTCGCACCGTTCTGAGGATGACCTAGCTCACTTCTCCCAGCTGTCTGTGCCAGACCATAACACAGCATCGAGAACTCGTGTAAGTTTTCCGTACTACTCGTTGTCCGTTCTGTGTATAGATCTATACGATTCAGACCCATGAGTTACGTTCCCTAAAGTAAACGCTGCATACATATATGCCGGCTAATTACGTATGTAGGTGTACGCCTTCAGCAGAGGAGAAGAGGAAATGTTCACGTAAGAGAACCGGTTTCCTTCTTTCCCAGATCTTATATCATACATGTATCAGTTGTTACATCGATGAGTTTTTCTTGATATTACAGGAAACGCGTCCTTCCGGTATTGTCTCAGAAGGGATGAGTGGGAAATGACTGGATCTTTCCTTTGCTGACACAACAGGACGAGAAAAAAATCATTAAAGGTATTATGAGTTGTCTTGTTTCTTTCTTGTTTATTTACATAGACAGCGATGTATTCTAGCAGATTTACGGCTATTAAAGAATGTTGAAGTTCTTAAATAGTACTATTCATTGGAACCTACTGCCTATAACAGGGTCTCGTCTAAAATAACATGTATACAAAATAGACTCACACGAGAAAAAGAACATTTGAAAATTTTTAGGTTTACAAAACATGGTAAAGGAAACGTGTTCTGTTTAGAGGCGTGCTCTGAATGTACATGTGAGCCCAGAGGACAATAGTAGATGTCCTCTGAGCTTTAAACAACGTCTGCAGCAATATATCACATCTGTTGTTAATGTCTATAGCTAACTACGGCACAGGTAGTGCTGTTTTATTGTTTAATATAACTACAGGGAAGCTAAATTATAGCTGGCGGCGACGGCTCCCAGTTATACATACATGCCGCGGGGGAATACAAAACAGTTAATCATTCAGGTAACGACGCGAATTCCCAATTTTCACAACCATATTGTGACAGTGCCTCCAGGAATGTTAGCTGTTAGTTATAACCATTGTGTTTGATTTTTGTCGGGACCCTTTTAGTATTTTTAGGGACAGACTAGTACTACTGATCGATCTTATTTGCTGTGTTTTTTTTCCACTCCAAATATCAGCTTTATAACATTTAACATATGGTCTACACGTGGTTATTTGATTGACGTAAGAAACGTACGACTTTTCCTGCAAATGAAGATATCCCAGTTTTGATAGCCGCGACTCGGGTGGTCCAGATGTCGTAACGCCGGTCACTGTTAGCCTGGAGAACCAGGCCGTTCCAGGGGCTACACAGGTCTGCTGCTCGGCTCCAGGGCCAACATACCCCCGAGGAAAATTGGCATTAGCCCCCTTGAGGAAGACAGGGTGATGAACATTTCCCCGGGGCAATGCTTTAGCCTAGGAGCCGAGGAGTTGGCCTGTATAGACCCTGGAAACACTTTGGCTTCAAACCTAGGTTGCTATGCGTCCCCCCTACCCCCATCTGTTTTGTAACATGATACCAGAAATTGTTTCTTGATAGAGATCTCTTTTTTGGGGTGAAATCTTGATTCACCGAAAGGGCCATCTGTGCAAGCTGTCTGGTTGAATACATTTTAAGGTCACCCGATCTATAAAATGAGTAATAAAAATGACAAATTTCCCTCCCTCCTATGCAGAATATGAAGAGAGAAATATTAGAACATGGATTTTAAACAGAATAGCGAATGGCACAAAAATTGAAACACGGTTGCCAGTGTTTAGCAAAGGTTTTATTTTCTCTTTTTTGGGTGGTGGGCGGTGGGGTTAAAACACATGTACAGATGCTATCAGTATATACTTTGGCGCCATTTCTGTGTAGAAGTGTCCATCACAGACACGGGAAAGAGTACTTCTAAACATGGTTCATTAGGTGAAAATCGTTCAGACTCTTTCACGAACTTGATAATCAAAGACTTGCTCCAAACGATTGCCGGTGAAATATGTATGGCCCAATTTAGACACAGTTTTTCCTAAATGAGCCGACATCTGGGCAGAGATGTCAGGAAGCTGTTAACTAGATTAACGGTAATGCGTTTTACACACATACGTTTTACTATACGGTAAGTCAGTCAGTTTTACGGTGGTGTTTGGGGGGGGGGGGACAAACCATTATATTTATGAAGTGTTGGTTTGATTAGGGCTTGCCAAACTTACCAAGGGGACAAACTACTAAGGGTGGTTGGTAGGGTATGGCACTGGTAAACAGATGTTTGGTTAGAAATCATGACGTTTTTTGACCGGTCGGAAAAATGTGAAAGTTTACCGCGATTAATTTTTTTAAAGCAAAAATAGTCATAACTATAATTATAGGTAGTGTGAAGCAGTTTGCTGAAATATATTAAGCTTATTTGAAAACGACGTTCACGTTACATTTTGACAGTTATGAATAATTCCTATTCGATTAAACTATCCGTTTTCTAATTATCCCAATGCTGGAATGTTTGTGGTCGTCAAGTACATAAATACATAATTGCAGCTGAAAGTCAAATACTGCACTTCTCGCACATACGGGTTATTAAAGCAATATGAATATGGGGAACGTTTTTATCCATTGCCACTAATACGAGTAGACAGTATGCTCCTTTTCTTAAATAGTCATTGATGTACTATTCCCAAAAGTCGTTCAAGGCCATAAAAACATATGCCGCCCAATACACATTAATTTACATATCCAAATACCTCCCATACATCAAATCATACTCAGCTATTCACTGTCTGCCGTTCTAGTTTTTAGATCATTAGAGGCCATGGCTAGGCGGGACGTTAGTTCTCAAAGGGACGGTCTCAGACGCCTTATCAATAGCCTTGAATATTCGGCGGTAGCCCCGGTGTGTCCTTTTGTGGATGGGTCCCGCGGCCCTTATTCACGGGTAACTATTCCTGAGAATGCCCCCAATTATACCAGGTTCAAAACCCGCATAATATACTCCCATGTAAAATATACTGAAGCACGCGATAGGCGTAGCGTGGATGCGTCGTCGGTTGTGTTGTTGCTGTTTAGCCTGTTTGATATACAGGTAGCTTAGTACCGTGGTGTCTGTCAACTTTTGAGTGTGACCTTTCAATGTTATTCTTTCTCATATCTTCTAGAAACACATGGGAAGTTAAGTGTTGCGGGAAGACGGGATAAGACCACTTCAAGAGACGACATGCCGGTTTCCAAGGATATCGTCAAGCTGGCGGTGGAGATGCCCGGGAGAGTGGCCCAGTTCTTGGACTTCAACCAACGAAGACCGTTACCGGACATCATCGCTAAGCTATGCGACCACTGGGGCTTGGAGAGCCCGGAGGAATACGCCCTGCAGTACTCGGACGGATCCCAGGCGTACATAACGGAAAAGAACCGTGCGGAGATTAAAAACGGCGCCATTTTGCGATTGACGACATCTCCGTCCAAAACGGTCCGCGAGATTCTCGTCCTGCCGACGAAAGACGCCTTGATGAAGCTAGCTCGCGGTTCGTCCGACACGACATTCGCGACGGAATTCGTGTACCGGAATGGCGTGCCCTTGTTAGTTGACATGGTGGTAGAGGGCACGGCAACGGGTGAAGCGTTAGCGTACATATTGACAGCCTTTCTGCAGTTCATGGACCACGGCATCCTTCCGTGGAAACAGTTCAGCGACGACTTTATACGGAAGATAATCGGGTACGTCCTAAGAAGCACCCCGGCCGAGGCTATGATTCTGCAACGGTCTCTCGCTATCTTGGAATGTGCTATATTAAGTAGCGAAGATCTCTACAAAGGTATGTGGTAATATAATGTAAGAAAAGAGAAAATGAGTTCATCAGGAATACGCACACACAGTGACACACACACACACACATACATACACACACACGTACACAAACACACACACGCACAAGCAAACATACATACATACAAATACACACATATACATACATACATACATATACACACGCACGCACAAGCAAACATATATACATGCATACATATACACACACAAAAGAGAATTCGGAAATATGACTAGAAATATAACGTTAGAAATAGAAAACTAGTATCTACAAATTAAATTCTGCATATCTTGCCAATGTGTCAATAAGTCCTGGTGTAACTTTTCAAAAGACGCACTTTTGGACGACAGTGCATATGGAAAATTTGACCTGGCTATATCATTGAAATGCCCAACGTAAAACAACTTTGCCACAGAAACCTTTATACGCTGCATATCCAAATCTTCAACATACATTCACAGTCAGGTCTTTCGCAAACATTTGCCTTTTGTGTAAAACAACAAAAAAGTCTATACATGTAGCTCCATCTTAATGGTTTTACGTACGTTTTGTATTGTAGCGATTTCTGCCCAGATTACCGTTGAAGAGATTACCGTGCACTTTAAGAGTCCTGTCCCGGAGGTCCAGCTTAATGCCGTGGCGCTCATCAACGCACTCTGGCTCAGGTAAGGACCACCGCGACTGTCAGTTTCACAGCCGTCACCATGGCAACCATGACGCCAGGGATCACTGTTGTTGTAGTAACTGGTACTTAGCTTGGACAGCTGGAGGCATGGGTAAGCTTAGAGATAAGGAAGTCGCTCTGGAAGGATTCGTTTAAAGGTTGCTGGACTACAAAAGGGAGAGGGGGCGTTTGCAAGCCTAAGATCTTTTAACTGTTAACACAGGGCTTTCTTTCTAGGACCTTTGTTAAAATGTCAAGAGCTTTCGGGATACCAGTTTTAGAGGAGAATTATTCACTTTTTGCGAAAAGGGAGCATGAAAACAGACTATTTATGGTATCTTCAATCTGGTTTTATGAGCTTCGAACTTCAGGCTTTAGGGCTGAGAGAAGAAGCGGTAGTTTATGGGTTATATGGCTCGTATCTTATCACAATTTACTTAGTTTTGCAGTTATTGTAATAGTAGGGACATTATGCAGTTACAGTCAACCTTTTAAACGACGTGGACACTACTAGAGTGGATTGCAAAGGCAGTTTAGCGATCAGATCGTTCTTCGGTCCCGTGTGTATGGGGAGCCTCGGGCGTCAAACCTTAGCACCGGTGTGACTGACCAGTTTCTTTGCCTTCTCTTCCAAGAGTAGGGGTGACCTAATCTCCAAGCAGATCTATGGGTGGCGATGACAGTACTAGTATCCAAAGAGCAAAAGTAGTATCATTGGCCACCAATGCTGCGTTTGCCCTTTGGATGCAGTCATTGCCACCGATAAATCTGCTTGGAGATTGGGGTTGACCTGGTGTGCTTGGCTGAAAACGCGAGCTTTAGCGAATATTGCACTTAGGCTAGTACTACTGCTAGCTAACTGAAAAAAGCATCCTGCTACACCTTAATCAAGGATGACCTTTTGTTTGCCATTATCTGTCTAGGTCCTCAAAGGTCAAAGCTAGGGAGATCGGAGAAACGCTACAGTTCAAGTACATCCGGGTCGTCATGCTCAACTACATCATCAGGGGCAGGCGGGAGGTTTCCGCAGAGATGGCCCACCAGCTGCACGTGCTCCAGGTCCTGATGATGAACTTGAACGAAGACCGAATGTACACGAAGATCAACCCGAGCGACACCGCCCACTTGGAAAAGCTGTACGAACTCTCCCAGATCGCCTTCGGAAGGGACAGCGATTCGGAATCATTCGCCACGCCGAACCCTGGCGGAAATTCACGAACATTGGCGAGGAAAGGCCGAGGAATCTCCGACAGAGCGCAAGTCGAATTCAAGAAACTCGGATTCTCGAATCTCGTAAATCCTTTGATGGACTTCACCAAGAGACCGCCAGGGATCCTTGCCCTGGATTGTATAGTCTACTTCGCCGCGAATTATCCAGACTCGTTTACCAGGCTTGTGTTGGAGAACTCGTGTAGGCAAGACAACTACGTTTGTCCGTTTGCACGGACGTCCATTGATATGACCAAACTACTGTGTAAGATGCTGAAGATCGGCGAACTCCCCTCAGAGACGGGGACTGAATATTACCCCATGCTGTTCACCCAAGAGAGCCCCCTGGAGGAATTATTCTGTATCTGCATCCAGCTGCTGAACAAGACTTGGCGAGAGATGCGAGCTATGGATGAAGACTATGATAAGGTGACCTTTGACAAAGTCTTTTTATGAACCAAAAATATGCTCACTACGTATCTATTCAAATTTCAAAGCTATGTTCGTGCGAAATAATCGGTATTTGGCTATATTCCTGTGGCATTACAGACTTACATGTTCTACATTGAAAATATATTTACTTTCAAACTCCCAAAAAAATTCTGTTTCGGATCAGATTTCAAGTGCTGTGTTTCAGCTCCTAAAAAAATTTTTATACCTGTACTGTATAGCTGTTTCAGCTCTTTTATACTATTAAACCGTCTAGCGACTATAGGTTTGGAGATGAAACAGATAATGCTGCTCTGTTGTCCCTGTCAATGGTCAGTCCGGCGTCCCATTGCTCTTTCTTCTCGTGCTCTCATCACGAGTTCTTTGAGTGAGTTCTCACAAGACACAAAGAATACTGCAGAATTTCCCACTGTGTGCAGTGGCTGACAACAATGGCACGTTTCTAGCGCGTATTTACTCCACTCAGCACCTAACGTAGTAAAGCTTTAACATCCATATAATCGTAGATTTGAGTTGGAAATTCCTGTAAACGTTCTTCATGTACAGACCGGCTTATCTCACGTAAGATTAATCAATATTCTGGTATTATCTGTATTTATCTATTTTGTATACGGCTGTAAAGTGTATCTTAAGATGTACATGTATGGTAGTTGTCAGTATGCAAAATAGAAGATTGCATTGTATTTGTAACCGTCGAATCTTTGGCCCTGGGTTTGCATTGATAAGTGTGTGTATCATATCGTTCGCATGATGGGAAAAATCGTTAAACTCTGGTCTCTTCTATGTGTATCTGTCAGGTTATGGACGTAGTGAGGGAGCAGATCACACTGGCACTGTCTGAAAAACCGGACACCATGGACCGTTTCCGCGCCATCTTACAGGAGCTGGACTATCATCAGATCATCAAGATCCTCCAGGACAGGAGAGCGTCCATGTTGGAGACAAACACGGATCTAGAGCCGTTCTGCGAGCTACGGGAGGACAAGCGACCTGAGGTATGTCATGTACGGGTGGATTTGGAGGGGGGAGGGGTGAAACGGTCTCTTTACGAATACAGTGATCAATCCGTAGCTACGAAGGGGCTTTGTCCGAATCTTAGTCACAACGGCAAAAACAAAGCCCCCTCCCCCTTCCTCACTGCATAGAAGCTGACATCCAAAGGTTATGATTATAATGGTTTCCATAATCATAAATGATAGCAACCTGTAACAAATCGTTTTGCCCAAGACCATTAAAACACGTCTTGTATACCGCCGTTCTCTTTGATTTATCGTAGACGGAAATCGAGTATTTTGTGAAAGTGTCGCTCAGAGTCAGAGCTAGAAAATGGATAAAAACCGTCACCATTTTTTGGGGGGAAATCCAGCCGTAGGTATACAATAATAAACGTACGCAGCTGGTCTTCTTTTGACGTACACTACAAATACCTGAGATAAGCTTTGCCTTCGCTATGTTAAATTTTGTGATCAAATGCGCTTCAAACAGTATACAACACAAGGCACGTAACAACAAATTGCTCTACCGAATAAAATCGATGGAAATCATTTTCTCTTCTTTTCCACCGTGTGTCGTTCTCAGTAATTATGTATTCCGGTCGCATTATGAGACGGCTACAACAAAAGAAGAACCTGAAAAATTAGATCGACATCGTGGTCCATGGGCCGGGACCATTCTTTTTAAGAGGCTGACCTTTGCTTTTGTCATTTTGATGAATCCATCAGTTCATTGGTTCTGCCTGACAAACCTTTAATGAATGAACTGCTGTGCCACTCCATGTTGAACGGGGGCGGTTCATTACTGTTGTAGGACAGGGTTGGTATTGTAGCACCTACTTATGATAGAAACAAGGGCACATGAAATTCACTCTCTCAACGACATCGATTCGGTATCCTTTTTGGCGACGCCTTAGGAACGTAAGCTTTTAATGCAAATGTTTCGGAAGTATCGGACTTAAGGTTTAGTGAATATTGAAGTACACTTAATCGAATTAAGAAAGAGAGATATGGGAATGCTTGTGTTCTAATTTTCTAACACTAAAAAAACGCCTTACTTTTAGATGATGTCGACTGCATTACAACTAATGTGTTTTTTCTTATAACTTAATTAAACGTCTTGTCTGTCCAGGTTTTGGACTTAGTCAGAAAACATCGCCTCAACGCCTTGGTCGAGGGGACGATATTCAACAAGGTCACGACTAGAAGGTCCAAGGACAAGTTTTGGTACTGCCGTCTAGCGCCTAACCACAAGTGCCTACACTGGGGCGACGTCCCCGACTCAGCAAAACCTCCACTTCCGGTAGAAATGCTACCGGAAATGCTACCTGTTTCCGACATCAAGGGACTAGCTGTTGGTAAGGAGTGTCCTCATATCATGAAAGAAGGAAAGAAAGAGAAAAAGGAGAGCCTAGCGCCGCTCGCCTTTTCAGTCCTTTACGATCCCGAGGGGTCTTTGAACTTTTTGGCGCCAAATGACTACGTCTATGACTTGTGGACGGACGGTATTCGGGCACTTCTCGAACAGGATATGACGTCAGAGCTTGCGCAGAAGGACATGGAGATCCTTCTTGGTATGGAGATGAAGCTGGCCCTGCTGGACACTGAGGGAATCCCCGTGCCCAACCAGCCACCGCCAATCCCAGAAGATCCGAAGGACTATAACTTCAGTTGCGAATAATCAACAACATAGACTTTAACATTAAAAGTTCACTGTCCTGTGACGCAATATGAAGTCTTGCAAAGATTTTCAGAAAACTTTCAAGCTGATCATGAACACAAAGAAAATTACTCTCCATGCAAATTCTCGACCATATTCCTCGGTCTTCGTCAGGTCTTCTGACCAAAGCAATTCTGTCACGTGACTTTCCGAAAACGTGACATCAGGAGAATTTTTCTTCATGTCGGTTGAAAAGTTGTTTTTTTAGAAAAAAATTGCAAAATGGTTTGACGTTGACCAACAGATAAAACTTTTCTCCAAATATGTGTAGTCTTGTACCATTTAGATATGTATGAAAGTACAAAGTTATGTCAATGACGCTTTTGTTGACAATGCCATTCAAATGCCTCGTTAATGTTTGATACAAAAAGTATTTTTCAAAGTGTAGTAGTGGCGTGTTGCAACAAATGTAGGCATGCTTGGCAAACACGTATTCTCATGACCTAGGCAAATAAAACAATGTAACTTGATCTATGTGATTGATTTTAAAGTTCTTATCTTACTCTCATTCGTTCCCAAGTATGGAAAGTGAGGGAATACCAGAAACATTACATTTATCTGTTTCATCTGAAGCTGTAAGTATAGATCGGTAGATTTCCGTGGGTCCTCAAGGCTGAATATAAAAGACGGTTGATATTTTGGTAAGTAAAGAATAGACATCAGTACCCTGCAAATGAAGCGTGTCTTGGACGGGTTTGATAGAATTTAATCACTGGGGGCATATTTCCGGAATTGTATGGTGGGTCTACATGTTACCCCTTTAACTATCTGAGGAGGAACAGAGCTCACAACGTATACGATCAGCACTGCTTCTCAGCAAACTCATAAAAAGCAAGTAAAGTAGAGAAACGTGGATCAAATTCCATGTCCATTTATTGATATTATCTTGTCATAAATACATGTAACTCTTCCAATATTTGAATCCATAGATGTTCATCACATAAATTCATCAACAAACGACGAAGATGCCTTTGAATATTCAAATATGTGACATTTATTATGTGGACAATTTAATTTCTTGTAATATTTCAGATCACTGGCACTGCAAGTAAAGCGAGTTCACCAAAATACAAGAGAGGCGCAGGTATTGTTCGCACGTTATATAACGATACTCTAAACTCTCTCTACGAGAGAATTGAAGGTTTCAAGTGGTCGGTCTCGAACACCGTTGCGTAGAGCTGTTGGTAGCGGCGGAGGTAGTAGCACGACACCGCAGCCGACAGGAAGATGACCCCGAGACACACCATGAGGACACCGAGCACCGGAGGGGAAACAACCGCGGAAAACGTCTCCTTCCAGTTGTTGTTGGCTGCAACAATAAGTAAACAAGGCTATCAAAAAATGAGACTTTACCCATACTGAGTTGCGACCACTTCCACTACAGACGAAATTTAATAGCAGCTCTGTCGATCTTTGACAATGTACTGACCAGGATATTGAAAATAATGACTAGCCGCTAAATATCTTATACATGACTGGTGTAATAAGATAGCGACATTGTAGCCATAAAGATTACCATACATTGTGGTTTCGACCTTGTCTAAGCGAGTACCTTATGCAGTAGTTCCTCTACGTATCGCTAGGGGGTGCACAGTTATAGATTACGAGTAGTTACCTTGGCCTTTCTTTGACTGCCCCCAGTCGTCCCTGATGATCTTGACCGGGCCGCTGGTCACCTCGAAGCGGTGTTCTTTGTCCACCACGTCGGAGTCCCTTCTCTTCCTCCCGGCGGCACAAAGGGTGGGAGCGGTGGCGCAGTAAGAACTGGCATCGGCTGCCGCACACACCACAACCTCACAGTGGATATACAGCTGTGTGGAGAATATAACGCATAGTTCCACATAAAGCCTCGTGTAAAAACTAATTTTTCTACTTGGCGTCGTGTCAAGCGTGCCTGACGGAAAGGGATAGCTCCAAATGTGTTAAACGTGAGCTTGTTTATCTTATACTATACTATATTCCGTAACAAGCGTAAAAACCACCTGTAACGTCTTACAAGTACAGTATAACATGTATACAGTTGTGTTCGTCAAACTACAAGTCTCCGTTTTGGAAATCAAAAGGGACTTGCGTTTCTTCTACTCGATACTCGATAACTAATGCTGGGGACTCAGAGTGGGGAGACACATTTGTCGTTTGCTACATGGCTAGTTCGCTACATGGCAAGTCGTTTCGCTACATAGCAAGTCGTTTCACTACATGGCAGAAGAAACGTACCGTTGACTGCTGCTGGAAGCGGAAAACCACGATGCCAAAGTTCTCCTCGCGCGCAGCTCGGCCAGCGTCCGCGGGTTCATACCAGGTCAGGAGGGGATCCACGTTACAGCTAAACAGAAACGAAGGAACGTTTAGTCATTTTTGTAATATCACATGGCACCCAACCTGTTTAGTGATCGAAATAAATTTCGTTCAGGTTAACGATCAGAATCAATCATGTCTGCGCATCCAAAGTGACGTGAATACAGTCTCGCGTGTTTGTGGGGATGATCGTGAGCGAACGCCTCCAAGCGTACAACTGAGGAACTGCCACCACTCATAGTCAATGGCTTAGACCTTTAATGGATAAAGTTATGGTTTATTAACCCTCAAAAGTACGCACCCGTTCTCACGGATGGTGTAGCTTGGCGTGCTGTCCCATTCAGCCCCGGCTGTCGCCCTGCAGTTGTCCGCAAACAGCACGAGATCGGTGCTGTCCGAGACCAGGTGGACCCCGATGAACATCTCTTCATTAGGATGGTACGACACGGGGTAGCTGGTGAAGGCAGTGCTAGATGCACAAACAGGAAAGGTATTGAAGGTCAGAACAAACATGGCGGCGGTCGACATCATTCACCCAAGGTCAAAACAAATCGCAAAGCTGTAATTACATGTATACGATTTAAGAGACGGTACTTTCATAGAGCTTATCAATACTTTCAGGCAATTCATCGAGACAATAGACTAAAACTAGAAGGATTTTTTTTCTTATAAACCCAAAAAGGGATGTTTTCATTTTCCAGATTTTCACAACGCAAATGGTTATTCTAACACTTTTTCGTGCCTACGCGTCGCCTTAGTAGGATGCTCACCTGAAGGTGTTGTCCGTGTAGAAATCGAAGTTGAACTCGAACTGGCCGCTGCTCCTTCTGCCAAATATGGAGCCCATCAGCGCACTGAAGCGTTTCCCTGTCACCACGGTGTTGCTGTCGTAGGCGCACTCGACTTTTCCTGTATGATGAAAATACGAAGGTTTGCAAAATAACTGCTTAAAACTTGCTAAAACTGTATTGTTGTTAAAGGGTATTGGAATAACTTGTACGTGTATAACGAGAGAAACTGTTGTCCAAATAGCTGATGAACAATTAACACCGAATGATTCGGTCGAAAACTCCGGATCCGTTGAGTGAAATTGTTGAAGTTGGACAACTGTCTATTTCTCATTATGTATGTTACCAACTCAGATGAACTTTCATGCTAACTTGTACGTATATTTTAGAGGGTAGAAATGCATCCTGAAACTAAAACAGATTGTTTACCATCCACACTGTTGCCTCGGATGACGCTGCCCGAAAACTCGGTATGAATGTCGTTCTCGTAAACCAGTTCGTCTCCCTGAGTCTAAAAAGAAGCACACAGACTTGAGGTCAGATGTTAAACTTGAAATTGTAACGTGAGTTTTATACATGCGCAGATGAAAAAAAAAGTGAACTAAAATAAAGACTGAGGTCTAGGTCATACCTTTACTGACAACTATGTTAGTGGTTTAAAAGCGCCACCTAGCGTACCGTCATTGTAGTGCCACATTCCTGCAGTCCGGTAGTGATGCTGACTGAATCGCCGGAGACCACCGGTAAACAGGGATCACTCCGGAATCGGATATCAGCTGCGTTCACACCGGAAATCTCAGACAACGGAATTGTAACCTGAAAAGTCAACAAAGCTGTACATACATGGTTCATGCCAAGCTAAGAAGCCGGCCAGGTCGAACTGCTTCAGTGTCAGATCTGTCAACTCCTGGAAAAACCTCCCTTCGGATGTTGTAGCTGCCGAAACTGAACACTTTCAAATCAAAATTGGACAACCACTGGAGGGGACTGCAGTACTCACCCACCCCATCATAAACTCTCATTACAAACTCTGAACTCTAAGTTACGAGTCAAAGCTTAAGACGCGGATGTCATAGGCAATATGCCTCTTATCCGAACGCTACGCTACGCTATGCTATGCTATGCTATGCTACGTAGTGGCGACTGGACAATGAATTGGAGATACCAGCCCGTTCCAGCGGAGTACATGAGAAGTTTTCCTCACTGATCGCTGTCGCTATGTGTAGTTATCACAAATTGTATGGATCAAGTCTGATTGAGTAAACCTTCGACGGAAAGAGTAACGCACGTACAGAATTCTGAAGACTATGGTTGGCGATGAGGATGGCCAGAGAGTTCTGAACTATGGCAAGGAGAGAAATCGACAACTCAGTTGCCGCTGCCATGACGTACCGTTATGCTGGTGGGAGAACAGGTTACCACGATGGCGGTGACGGGCATGGTGGGCAGTGTGCCCGTGGGAGGGGTGCCGACGACTCGCGGTGTCGCACCTGGTGTCGCACCTGGCGTCACACCGGCTGCCGTTGTTGCTGGGGCTATGGTTGGAACAAAAAGGAACATCAGAATAGAAAGAGGCTCATTGTGGTGGGGAAAATATCGACGATCGACGTTCTGACTAATCTGGAACCCAGACAATTGTCAGGGCCTGCACACGCCAACGGCAGCGCTGACACACGAGGAAAGCAGCATGGGGAAGGCAAAAATCACCGGGGCGGGCTTAGTTGTCCATGAGGGGATAGAAGCTAACAGTACCGCGGAAACTCAACCTGCAGCCATAAGACTGGTGACCAGGTTACATTCTGACAGATAGTACTATAGGGCAATATTGCAAGATCAAGAAAACGTATTTTCGAACAGGGCTAGCAGTTAGGCCCTCACACAGTCCGAAAATCTGGAATGAAGAAAAATCTCACCTGGCGCGGCGGTGGTGACTGGAGCGGGTACGTAGAACTTGCAGGTGAAGCTCCAGGTTCCTCCCGCCGCCTCGTATGCGTCACTCTGCACGCCGGCCCCCGCCCCGCACCCCGTGATGCCCTCCACGGCGCCCGTGTCCATGGCTATGGTGTAGGTCGCCAGGGGGAGGAAGGTGTTCGCCGGAACGTCGAAAACGTACGTGTTTGACTGGGACGGCGCCGCCTGACCGTCCGGAATCTTCGTGTTGTGTTTGTAGAACTCCGCATTGGTGGAGTCGTAGAAGGTGATGAAGGCGTCAGCAGTCGGCGGTAGTACCTTTGGAGGGAAAAAAAAACAGATTTCATGCATCTGGACGGCGGAGGGTATAGACTTCCGGGGACCTTTGACCCACGCCTTACGTCACACAGTGTGTGCGTGTCTCTGGTAGGTACTTACCAGCTGGTAGAAAATCAGATCATATCCGGACGGCGGAAGGTATCAACCTCGAATTCCGGAGACCTTTGACCCACTAATGACGTCACACATCAGTGTTTCTGTACGTGTTTTGGTAGGTACTTACCATCTGGTCGAATGTCGCGCTGAACCGGAGGGCCGCGTCACAGGGATAGTCTGTCGGAGCCGTACCGGGAGTAGGGATCAGCGTGGATGCATCAACAGCAGGCGGTGTGATGCTCCCTGACAATCAAAACAATGTAAAACTTCATTATGGCAGCCTTGTCTACCTGAACATTGCAATATGCAAGATTCAAATTGTTATCGAGAAACTTAACAAGTCATCTTGGTAGAGGAGGCAGGACGTCATGTGGAATGATGAAAACAAAAACACTGTCCCACTGGAACATCAGAATATAAACAACCCATAAACTACGCGATTGGGCATCGGTTGGGAGACGTGACTAGCGTAAAGACAGCCATTACTGTAAATGCAGAAATGTTCGCGGTGGTTTTATGTTTAAAACCACCGCGAACAGTTTTGTCCAATACTGTAGCAGTATGTGACTACAGCGCTGCCGCAAACTTAAAACCAACGCGAACACCATTTTCGCCTTAGCGCGAAATAAAAACCACGCGAACTTAAATGCATTTACAGTACCTCCGACTATAAGGGAGACGCATCTTCTCTCAGACTGCTGTGCGTTGGAGTCCTCGGCGTAGAAACAGACGATGAAGGGGCCGAGTTGAGCGGGGGTTGGCGTCCAGGTGATGGTTGTGGACGAGACGTCACCAGTTACGGTCAGGGCGCTCTTTGTCATACCCCTTGGTCCGAGAAGGTTAATCTCAGAAATTCTGAAGAACAAAAACAAACATACATGTTTTCCTCACCGTCAAACATGATCTATGTACCTTCAAATTTGCTATTCATACATTATTTTTTTGCTTTATTCTTATCATTAGAGGAAATACTGTGTTGAGGCATTAGATAAGTGGGTATACAGTTCTCATGTGAACCGCAAGGTGAGGTGTGACTATGGTAAACTTTAAAGGAATTGTCCATAAAACTTTGGCAATGTGTTGTGCTATGATATCCATTTCAAAATTCATCTGCACAATTCATTGACAATGCTCAAGAAAGCCGCAAAATGGCGTCCGTAACGCTTGAGGGAAAAGACCGAAGTTAGTCAAAGTCTTACGTGGCAGGTGCTACAGGTTGAGCTTCGACGGTCATCGTGTACTCGACGGAGTCAGGGATAGGTAGACAGGTGTCCACAGCCGGGGTCGACCCGGTCAGCACGGGCTCAGAACCACAGACAATACCCGGGTCATTTTTGACTGGAATTTGCATTAAAAAACGTAACGTTACACACCATATACGCCTATGCTGAGGCCTGATAAAACTCGATGGAGAGGTTAGGGGATGACGACACTTGTCGTGAACTATCGCGAGAATACTTGTCCAACTATCGCGAGAAGGATTCTCGCGAGATTTCATTCGTTGTAACGTTCCTAGAAATCTTACTGCAACCAAGAATGAACCTGTCAAGATTATCCTCAGCAATTTACTAAACTTCGCACTCAAAAAACATGTATCTTCCTCTTTTGAAAAATGTATTGGTTCAAACTCAAAATACAAAATACCTAAAACTCTCGGTTTTTGAACATTATAGGAAGGCACAGAGGTGCATTATTACCTTCTATCAAGAACTGGAGGGGAACGCTGCTGAGGGCCTGTGTTGTTGGGACTTCCAGGTTGTGACGAAAGATTGTTTGGACGGGGAAGTCTTCGATCATGACGGCAACCACAAAGAACAGAGATGTCCCCGAACTGATGGTGATGGAACTAGGGCCGCTGTATGTGTAGGTGCAGTCCTGAAAGAACAGTTCGTATTTGCATCCTTGTAAATGTACAAGTATAATACAAGTACAATACATTAGTTGGTTAGACACAGGGAAATATCGTCTTAGGGCGCAACGTTTACAACAATTCAAAGGACTTTCGATTCCATAAATGACTATCAGGAGAAAAAGAAGTTAATCTTATCATAAACGGATCGAGGTCTATAAATGGCTTGCAAAATTTCAAGTGTCTGCCACGATTGTATAAGCCCGACTTAGCCCATTTCGGAATCTAATTGCGCATGAGAAGGTCAAAGTGACTTTGCCCTTCCCGTGCGCAGTTGGATTCTTGAATCTCCTTATAACAAGCGCCACAGTGTTCGTTTGACTTAAATAAGCCAATTCGTAGATTCGAGTGCGCATGTACAGTGTCAAAGGTGAAAGCCCCTGAGACGTAAACAAAACACGCCTAGCCATTGTTATTCAAATTGAGACCATGGTCGAGACCTTCACCTTTGACACTGCAGATGCGTACTCGAATCAACGAATGGACTTATATTCGTTTGACGTAAATACAAGGATGATTTCGACTGAGTCAGCGTACCTCGTTCAGTACTAGTCCCGGGAACTGGTCGCACGCCTCCCCGCACTCCTCCGCGCCCTGAGCAAAGCGACATTTCACCGTGTCTCCGTCCACGTCCGCCACCCCAAGGGCACCCGCGGGTCTGGTCGGTCCCAGACACCCGTTTGTGACACTGATAGAAACCACACGAAAAGACTGATCAAAAGACATACACTGTCGGAAGGAAAGCCTATCCTGCCCCGAAGGCTGTGATAACAACGGTGTTACAAATTCTGTTCTGGTAATTTTGTTATCACATTCCCAAGATCATTTTTGAGTACAAACGTACCAAAAAGCTACCTCACTTAACAGTCTATACAGATACAACAGCCGAAAGGCTATGACTACTCACCGAAAGGTTGTTTGCATGCCGGCGACCGGAGGGAAGTTGCTGGCGCCTGTGTCTGACCGGAAACCGAGGTCTACAGTCGTCCTCATGGAAATCAAGGGGTTGTGGAAGACTCCTGTCGCCTGATTCTGGATCTGAAGCCAGCAGCAACTTTCATAACTGTGGGATAAAATACGGCGTTGCACAGGGTAAGGGGGTGACGCCTGGCGACATCTACATGAACTATATGAATAACGTTAACGATGGCGCCTCGTTTGCATCGAGGCAAAGTTTTCATAGCTCGCCGGTGTTGAAAAAACGTTATCCTTGAAATGATTAAGCGAAATGAAATGCAGAGCTTGTCAAGATATCAACTGAACTTAACCAAAGTTATGATCTAATTCGAATAAAAAACATTCAGCCACGCCTTCACTCCAATACAGCGACGTATATGACTTGGTTAGTTTTGTATTAAAACCACACATGGAATTATATTCAAACTAGTACAAAAGGAATTCGAACCTTACCCAACAATGTATGTGTCCGCAGTGTCTCGAAAATCATGGCTAAAGCCGTTGGAAGCCTTTGCCCAGTTTTGACCAACGTTGAATTCGGTACAGTAGTAGTCCTGAAAAATACAATCTAATTTTTGTCGTGCATCTCCACTGACTCAGCATTGATTACGGTTTGATGTAGTGATATCTTGAAGTGCAATCTAAGATATTGATGATTTATGAGGAAAAAGTATGACGGTAAAACGTTTTATCAACTCAACTTGATTAATCACAGAGCTATTCCATCGCTGCTACTATACTAACAGGAAACCAAGCTAAATTTCTCTCACCTGATTGGCCAGAAAGACGGTACCGGAGGACGCACAACCGGACACACATTCCCAAGGGTCCTCATTGGTCGAGACAAGGGTTCCGCCCTGGAGAGCAGCTACGTCACATCCGGTTCCTGTCGCACTCGTCTTTTTCCAGCCAAGGCTGAATCTGAAGAAAGCCTACATGGCACGACATACGGGTAGTCATTTGTGTCCACCTTCAAATACCTCGCTCCTGAGGTATCGCCAAAAATATACCATCCAAAAAACCCGGCAGAAAGAGACTTACGATTGAAATATGTTTTGTGTAATCTGTCATACTTACTTGGGTTTCGGTAGGCGTTCCCAAGGGCAGCCAAGAGATGGTCCCTCCTCGGAAATGCGAGCCCTCGGCGAAAGGGATCACAAATATAGATACCAGGGAGAACACAAGCACGCTTTGAACGGAGGTCATGATGCTACGAAAGGGAAGAATGATAAAAACGCGTGTAAGAAACACATTCATTCAGTAATTCCGTCAGTGACTTCTAACTCCCATAACGTGGCAGTTGATTCTTGTTACTCTCTAAGACATAATTCTGTTGCAGTTGAACACGAGAATAAAAACTTTTCCCCCGACAGTATCAAGATAAATAATTTGCAGAGCAAGCGATTGCAGCGTAACAGAAAAGCTAAATATTTTCAGTCGAACTATGGTGTTCTATCTTTGAAGTCGCCACGTGGTTACATTTCACCGTCATGTTAAACAAGTACACAACTAGAAGGCTTCGGAAATAGATGAAGACAATTAGATATACACATGCACGCTTTATTCAGTGTTCAAAGAACACTTTGGTAGTCCTCCACATGCACACACAGACACCCTTACCTTGGTACTGCTGCCGTTGCCGTCTGTCCAGGAATGAAACGCCACGCAGTTTCAACCGCCAGATAAGGCACTTTTACAGGTGTTTCAAACACCTGAGCATGCTAGCACGTGTATTCGGGTAGCAAGCCGTACCACTAAACATGGAAGGGTGTTTTCTTTATATTGCAAATTCTTCTGGATAACACGGTGTGTGTTGTTGAAACACTAAGAAAAATATGAAGGAAAGCGTATACGCACTAAAAAGCATATGGATCCTTGATAGTTGTAAAATATCTTGGTCTGCAGTGGTACGATTTAATTCTAGAGATATGTGATCCCCAAATAAAAGGCACAATTGGCAACTTAACTAATCCAGTTGTTAAATAAGCAGCGCTCATTTGCAGATTTCGATAGATTGAATTAAAACCTGACTGAAAAAGAAGCTAATCAAATAATCTTTTCGCAAACAAATGTACTGTGATAGAATCGCAGCACACACGTTTCTACTGTTGACTCGGTGTAGGCTTAGGCCTTGTATATATGTTCTTGGAATTATACAAAAAGGCATTTTATACAAAGGTAAAACGAGAAGGTAGAATGGAACCATAGTAACAACCATACCAAACACTACGGCACATGAGCTAAGCGCAATTGGTGTAATAACTAGAATGGCAACATTTTCGGGAAAATGCAGAATATTCCCCTCCCATTACCTACACCTCAAATATGACAATCCTTAGCATTGACTGTAAGGATATGACGAAGTTTCTGCATAAATTATGCAAAGTAGGTCTGCATTAGCATAATTTATGGCCAGGTGTGTTCGGCCTGTCCTAAAGGTACCTACATCTCAAATATGACATCCGTAGCTTTTATGGTTAGGGATATGCATAAATTATGCATAATGCACTCATTAGCATAATTTATGGCCAGGTTTTCTGACCTTTCCTAAAGGTACCTGCATCTCATCCGCAGCCTTTACAGTAAGGGAAAAACAAGTTTATGCATAAATTATGCAAATGAGGTCCGCATTAGCATAATTTATGTACAGGTGTGTTCACCTCTCCTAAAGGTACCTACATCTGAAATATGCCATCCGTAGCCTTTACGGTAAGGGATATACATACATTATGCAAATGAGGTCCGCATTAGCATAATTTATGTACAGGTGTGTTCACCTCTCTTTAAGGTACCTACATCTGAAATATGCCATCCGTAGTCTTTACGGTAAGGGATATACATACATTATGCAAATGAGGTCCTCATTAGCATAATTTATGTCCAGGTGTGTTCACCTTTCCTAAATATACCTACATCTCAAATATGACATCTGTAGCTTTTACGGTAAGGGAAATACAAGTTTCTGCATAAATTATGCAAATGAGGTCCTCATTAGCATACTTCATGGTCAGGTGTGTTTACCTTTCCTAAATTTATCTACATCTCAAATATGACATCTGCAGCTTTTACTGTAAACGCAATACAAGTTTTTGCATAAATTATGCAAATGAGGTCCTCATTAGCATAATTCATGGCCAGGTGTGTTTACCTTTCCTAAATTTATCTACTTCTCAAATATGGCATCTGCAGCTTTTACTGTAAACGCAATACAAGTTTTTGCATAAATTATGCAAATGAGGTCCTCATTAGCATAATTTATGTCCAGGTGTGTTCACCTTTCCTACAGATACCTACATCTCAAATATGACATCTGTAGCTTTTACGGTAAGGAAAATACAACTTTCTGCATAAATTATGCAAATGAGGTCCTCATTAGCATAATTCATGGTCAGGTGTGTTTACCTTTCCTACATTTATCTACATCTCAAATATGACATCTGCAGCTTTTACTGTAAACGCAATACAGTAGAATCCGCTTAACTGCACCACCCATTTGTCAGCGTTTTTGGTGCAATTATCCGGCTGGTGCAATTATGCGAAATGCCCAGCTGGACCGCACCACCATGGGCGAGGGGGTGAATCGTTAGTCAGAAACACTAGCACAAAGAAAACAGACGAAATTCTTCAGTTATCAACTTTATTTATTGACCCTTTGCTGAAAATAAAGAAATGACTACGAACCTGTTTTGATTTTGCATTCTCTCATTTTTCCATGCGATCTACCGTATTACAACACACGTAATGCTACAGGGGAGGCATTCTGAAACATCGTCATGCCACTCATGGGATAACAGTTTCTGTGATACATCACGTAGAGTGCAGTTGTCGATTTACGTAAATCATGTACCGCCATGAAACTAGGAATTGAAACTTAAACTTGGTTACTGATTACGGGTGACCAGCCCGGGACCTCCCATACGATTCCTATCAACGTAACTGCCAATGGAGACCGCCTTCTTTTGCTACTCAAAACAGTTTTAAACATATTGGCGGTATTGCGCCTTTACACCGGCAGGTATCGGCTCATTAATACCGCGTTTGCCGATTTTAGCGCACCTTTTGAGTTAACTTGTCGAGGATTTTTTTTAAAAATGGTGCAGTTATCCGGCATTGGTGCCCATGCGCGGTGCAGATAAGCGGAGTCACTAACAATGCAGCGAATGGGAACCGGTTTGGGATTTTGGGATTCGGTGCAGTTAAACGGAAGGTGCGTTTATCCGAGGTGCAATTAAGTGGCTTCGTCTGTACAAGTTTTTGCATAAATTATGCAAATGATGTCCTCATTAGCATAATTTATTGTCAGGTGTATTCACCTTTCCTATTGGTACCTACATCTCAAATATAACATCCGTACATTGTAACATAAGGTACATATAACTTGCTGCAATACCATTAGTACAGCTACCACCGCACATCTACTTGGTTTTTGGCAGAAGAAGAAA
Source organism: Branchiostoma lanceolatum (assembly GCF_035083965.1). Taxonomy (NCBI): domain Eukaryota; kingdom Metazoa; phylum Chordata; class Leptocardii; order Amphioxiformes; family Branchiostomatidae; genus Branchiostoma; species Branchiostoma lanceolatum. The sequence goes on along the minus strand of NC_089722.1, from coordinate 26,360,472 downwards.
GAAGAAGAAGAAGAAAGAAGAAGAAGAACAGGCAAGCAAAAACAGTATATCCCCCTTCCCACTGGAAGGGGAATATAACAAATATAAGAGTAAAGCAGCGCCTTTCTGTAGTAATGAACATAAGCGTATGGTGGCGCTTTTGAGAAGGGACCGTATGTAGGTGGCATGACCAAGCTGGATCTGACCGTCGCCAGTAGTTTCACCAAGCAGACAAATTAACGGAAACTTGCTGGACAAACAAATGATAGCCCCGGATGAGGTCGACAGACCGAAATATCCCAGATACTTTAATCCCCCGTGTAGGTTTCAAGTGCTTTGAAGGTACGGTCTTCAGTTACCCAGGATGCACTAGAGCGTTCCATCCAATCGAAAGGTGGCAAACTTGGGCGGAGCCTTGAGTACTCCATTCAAGCCTCCGAGAGTGCGTCGTGTACACAACAGACATCAAGTGTGTGATTCTTTTACTCTCAACCAGATTTTCGTCGACATCGCGGGAGAAAACAAACGCTGGCTGAAACCCACTCTTGTTCAACGCCTGATATTTATTCTGTCGGATCGACGCACACACGTCTCAACATGGCGATATCGACGGAGCTGGTGACTCTTCTCATCTGGGTCAGCATCTTATCTTCTTCTCAAGGCGGTGGCAAGAAAGGACTTGTAGGCATGAATCCACATGTAAGTTAACAACTACGTTGTATCAATTGTTTTGTGAGATTCGTGCTATATGGAATAATGGATGGCTAGGCATAAGGACCGCATTTGATTTACAAAGCCATTATGCAGTTTACCGTGGAAAAAAATGGTAAAATACCTCACAAAAAGTTTATATCAGTGGGGAGAAACATTGTATGGATCCTAGCTTGTCACGGTCGATCAAATCAGCGCTGGTGTTGTTTACGTCCTACTGTTTGGGGCTGGCCAAACCACTTTTTTTTCTCTTTTTATTTCTTCAATGCTTGGTGAATATTTTGCATTAGCTGTTGTCTTTTTACGCCTGGGTTCTTGTAACCGGAATTGTTTCTTTCCGAAATTGAAAGATTGAAAAGCTAACTAGCTTCCGCGCCATGTAGTTTCGCCGCCTGAGGCGCTATGTCAATGTCTAGGGAAACACGGTCTTGTAGTTTTGATATATATATTTTTTCAACACTGCACGCTAGTTTCGCCACAGGACTAGGAGGGGGTACATGAGCTGTTTCTCATCGCCGTGTACTGCCAAGTTCGTGCTCGGCACCCGCGTTCCTCACATTCTCTCCTCGGGACAGGGCCTGTCGCCTAAAATTACACCCAGGCCGCTACCAAAGTCGGACAGACGAAAGACTTCTCAGGACACGAAGTCTTCCACCTGTGGTCTACCCAAATTTCCCCAAGATTTATGTGTGGGGAGAAAGAAGACCTTACATCATTCGGTGCACACCCTGTGCCGGTCTCCCTTAGCCTAACTCAATTTCTCAAGCCGCCGTTTTCGATATGTTAGCTACTCCTCCACACCGTCGTCTTCGCGTTATCTAATCGCATTATCTGCCGATTTATTCATCAGTAGACCTGACAGGGGGTTCCCATCTGGCCTGACGACAGGGCCAAGATTAGTTCCATACATACAGATCAACCCCATAGAGAGCCCTGTCAAAAGAGCAAGGTCGAAACGCACGCGAAACACGCAGCTCTGCCGTCCAGGAAATGGTTTCTGACAGATCTCTGTCTTTCTCTATCTTTCCCACTATTTTCTACACCATTTTGCGATCATCCTTTTCCTCGTCACATGTAAAATGCAGTGAGGTACAGCATGGTCATCTTGTCAGCTTACCCCTAACGTCTAAAGAGAGGTTTCCTGGTCCCTATCTTCTACTGTGATCTTTTTATGCTCCCTTAGGAATGTTTGTAATCGATCTTTGAGCAAGCATATGTCCGGGGACATGGTCACCAGGAAGAAACGGAAACGCAGAAGCTCTATCCCGTACTGCTGTGGAAGCTCCGTTTTGTGGGATGTCAGTTGTAAGGTTTAGCTGGTTTTCTTTAGACGTCAGTCTGGACAGCAGTACTGAGTAGGAGTTGTAAGGTCCAACTGAGATTGTTTTCCTTTCGAGTCAGTACCGAGGCAGAGGGGTGAAGTACTAGTGGTGGGGCGCTCTACCCCCGGCTGTGTGGGGGAAATCAGACCCATACCTGGTCTAGCTGTTACACATACTCTCCAAGCAGAGGTTGGGATCCGGCTGGTTTTTGACGTGTTTTTAGGCGTTTTTGTCCCGTTTTCTTTCTGATGTGGCGCTAAGCCATACTTGTAGCCACGAGCCATTCCTCTGCTTTGAGAGTAGTAACACAGCCACAGTACGTTTCTTTAGACAGATTCTACTTCTTCTCTCTTCTCTGGTCCTATCTGTGCATGTTGAGCGGGTAAGATGCCTGAAAAAGTACCCTGGGTCCCAGGCCTCCGTAGTTACCACTGGCACACCTTTATCGCTTGCCTGGGAGAGCCGCAGGCTACGGAGGCCGTGGGACCCAGGCTACTGGAAAAGCGAGGCGTGCCTCTTTCCGTCTAGCCTGAGTACTAGCCTCCGTAGTGACCGCTGGCTCAGAAAAATCGCTTGCTAACCAGACTTTGCATGATGTACAAAATGACTAATAAACTTGTGGACGTACCGACTGATAAGTATCTAATGCCAGCTCAGAAGAGGACTAGAAATAGTCATGCTTTTAAGTACCGAAGTTATCAGCCAAGGATTGATGTGTTCAAAAATTCGTATTTTCCGAGAACCATAGGATCCCATAGTAGAATGGAACTCGTTGTCATCAAGTACTATAGGAGCGTCTTCACTAAGTAGCTTTAAAGAACGGTTACAGTCAGATATGCAAAGACTAGGTGTAACAGACCGTTCTGTGTAATATGACCAGCTGCTGCCGCGCCGCGTGCCTGCGAAGCTGGTGTGCTACGCTTATGGCGGTTGTATCGGCTATATAGATACAGATACAGATAACCACGGAGCTTCCAGCAAGACATCCCGATACTGAGGTCGAAAAAAAATGACTACTTCATCCTGCTGAAGAACGCGTTAACAACTTTTCAAAATATGATTCAGTCATCGTTTGAAATTATTTCGTTAAAAAATTTTTTAAGAACTGAATGACAATATCATTAGTCTACCAGTACTAGTAGGGTATAGTAAGGCATATCATGAAAACCAGTTGCTCGGACATTAATTAAAAGAGCTGTGCAGGCCGATACCAGATCAGAATTCCAGAGAGAATATGTGAAGTCATCTCTGATATGCCTATTAGATTCCTATTTTCTGAAACGATTTATCTAATCTAGGTGCTGAGTACTCTTTCGGTGTCGAGTTGCTGATTTGATAGTCATGATAGTAGTGTCAGGGGAACGTTTCTTGCTATTTGCTATCCTTTATCTTTGAAAGATATGCTGCATGGAAGCTAGGTTGTCAATATTGAAATATGCATAAATTACAAACGTCTTGCGTTTTACTAAATGTAAAGGAAAGATTAGCTATCGTCTAAAATAGTACGTTCTAACATCTTTTGGTTTCACAGGTGGCTGGAATTCATAGCATTTATAGAAAGTCGAACTATTGGTCCGGTCAGTGTTCTCACCAGAATTTTTTTACAGCATAGGGGTCAGGTACAGAAGGCCAACTATAGCGGTGCAAGTCACGCGTGGAGTGCTGAAGACATGACCAGAGTAGGGAGTCCGGCATGTTCCCCCGGAAAATTTGTAAATTCATGACCCAATGAGACATTATTTCATGCATTTTGAGGGATAAATATTTTTCTTTGAGAGTTTTTCCTCTGTCACAGCCTCATTCTAAAGCCAAATATGAACTTTTTATATGAAGGGTCACAAGGTTTGTCCCAGAAAGAAACACCCCTATGCTGGTTGAAACACAGCATAGGAGTCCAGATCACAGCATAGGGGTCCAGATCACAGCATAGGGGGTCCAAATCACAGCATAGGGGGCCCCTATGCTGAAAAGGCCTGGCGAGAACACTGGGTTCGGTCATTTGAATTTCGAAGAGCCAGCAAGCTAAGGGACAATTCAGTAAGGTTCTTGCACAAGTAATGCGATTTCCCTCCAGTAAGCCGTCATTAATGGTTTCTCCCCAAGGTTCTGCTCAGATTGTGTGTGAGTCTGTCGATGATAATTAGGTACTAAGGTAGAATGATTTGTTGGACACAGAATGCGGAGAGGGCAGTTCCTGCTGGCTGTGACCTCAGGCTGGTCTAACCTGATTATACTGTACCATCTACTGCCGACAGCTTGGTGTACATGAATCTAAAAGATGTGGATGAAAATAGAACGTCACATGTTATCCTGGTTCAAACGACAAGAATCAAAGAAATATTTATAAAATGTACACCAAATTCTCCCTCTGTTACTGTGGTGTAAACCAGTATTGCAGTGCTATTTTAAATGTTCGTGACTTTGCCCTGTTTTGTTATCTGTATTAATACAGCACACAAAGAACTTGTCATTTACTTCGATGAAGGACGTCGATTCATTTTTCTTTTAGTACTAATAGTTGAATGAACTTTTGCACGTTTGCCCTAGACTTCTATTTTCAGTAACTAGACGGAAAATCGCCGGAGGAAAGTATTCATTCGGCATGAATAGGTCTAGAGAACCATGCAACAGATGGATTACTTCCTCCGCAGCGGCCAACAACTTGACACCCCTGTAATTCTCCCAAGCCCAGGTACTGACGATGGTCATGAATCTGGAATGGCGAGTGTGCGAACATCCACCCAACAAACATTCCCGCGACAAACCTGTGGTCTTAACCCTGCTAGTTTTGGCAGAGTTTGGTCCCACCGCCAGTTCTAACTCTGTCAATCCAGCCAAACTATCGCATTCCAGCCAATATTGTTCTGGCCACCGTTAACAGACGACTTTTATCCCCCGATCTCTGTTGTTGTACCACACAGCGTGTGCTCGCTACCCACAGTTAAGATCGCCAACAACGTAAAACAACACACCGTGGAAAACTTGTTAAGGTTGAGTCGGAAACGAACTAATAGGGCTAATAAGTTCCCGAGGTGGTTTGGTTTGTGTGGATGGCTATGGGTCAAAGCTGGAGTGTGTTTTGAAGCCAAAACGACGTCATTTTGAGGGTAGAAAATACAAACGATTGATTGACTCATTGAGAATATTTTTAGCAAAAGATTTCTCATCTGCCAGTGTTCTGAACGGACGCCATACTCACGTGTTATGCAGCTTGTTTTGAATAACTAAATTGTTACCTTTACTAACTTTTTATTTGTGAATTCTACTGGGATATACCTTACGTAATAAATAATCAGTTTAAAAAAAATGATTCCGTCTGGGACTGGTTGCAAGAATGCCAGATAGTGCGGTATGTAAGTCTCATTATCAACGGTTATGTAACTCTCACATGCCACCGTGTCTGGCTAAACAGTTTCTTGTTAGTACGATGTTTAATGAGAAAGTTCGTTCTAAACTCAAATATTGTCTACCATGTGCTATCAGCATTTTATCTACATACCGGTTAGAAGTTGTACTAAGTGACGCTTGTAGATGGATAGTTACGTTTGGTAGGGAAGATGTTTTCACGTGACACGGCGTAAGATATATACAGACAAATCCGTATTTGCCACTAATGTCTGGACGAAAGCTCAAGGCGATTAAGGTATGGCAGAGTAGATGATTGAAAAAGTTAAACTTCTCCCTGCTGCCTAACTCTGCCAAACGGCTACTTCAGTGTGCTAAAGGTTAAAAGTCCCAGAGGAACGTGGCTTTCTCTGTACACAAAATTATGTAGACATCGTACGCTACAGGGTTCAAAATGCCCATCTGCAAATTTCAGATTGCAGGTAAACTTGATTAAGCTACCATGCGGTAACAACGTCATACAAAAGCCTGAACTGTTAGAAGCTGTAGTATTAGTATTACATAGCTACGCAAGAAGAGAGTACAAACTTCAAGTGTTTGGGAAGGCGTGTGTATTGTGCAGAATCATATTTGGAATTTCAGGTAGAATTTCTGTCAAATTTTCTGACGTTCAATGAGGTAACAAAAAAGTATTTCGGGTCCTGATATACGTGTCTAAATTGCCCCAGATCCTGAAAACTGAACCTCTGGTGCCTTTAATGTCAACCGGAATGGAAACAGACTTCACCATAAAGAGAACTTCCGTCCGATTCATTACTGACATAATTAAATTCCAACTGGGTCCAATGGAAACAGGCAAGCTTGAATTAGCAGTGACCATCGTCTGTACTGGTGGTTAGGGGGAGGGGTGTTCTCTCATTACGAGCGGATGTATCTAATGTTTTAGTGGCAAGTGTTCATTTAACACGCAGCATTGCAATGCTTTTGAGATCAGATTTTACGACAAGTCTGCAACAATTAACATGAGTCTTCCGTTGTGCCGTTTTGTAGTTATGTCATTAAGTGTGTAAACATCGCCATTCGGGTACCTGTTCGAGTTGTTGCCAAAACTTCCCATGCTTTGCAGAGTGTGCAACTGTTGTGAGTTAAGTTTATGTAGTAAAACTATTTCTGTATTAGATGAAGAGGAATGAATGTGTAAAGTGTGTGTGAATCCGATTGAATGTGTCAAGGTCAACCCAATGTCGTTTCCAATGCCATGGCGACATCACCGTCATAGGGGGAGGGGGGGGGTGACAGGTTAGGAGCAGGGCCTTAGAGGATCATGGGTATATCGTGCGATATGGAATTGGATGCAGAGAAAGTTTACAGACTCATTTCAGCATCATGATAATCACAGAGTCCAGTAATTACATCTGTCTTCAGGACATTTTCAACCTCACTTCTTCACTAGATGATGTTCTGGTTCTGAACATCGTCACGCAAAAACGTTTTACACTTTTCTGACTTCTTGACACTGAGATCAAGAGGTGAGGGAACGGATATTTCAGAATGTATTGGATAATAGGTACATATTGGAAGGAATATCGCATTTCATGTTACATTTGGAAGAATAGAAAAATGCTTTATCGAAATACCACCTAGGTATAGGATCCCTGGGGCTAACTAGGACGACACTTGGGCTACAACAGTACATGTTTTTAGGAAAAATCACTTCAATGCCTGATTTAAAGTCTGTTCCACAGTCAGGTATTTCGTAAGTAGAGATGTAAACAGGTGAACACACCTGGCCGTGCACGTGATCTCTAATCGTACTGGTGTCGTGTTAGCCCTACGGTAATCCAGAGACCCCCACTGACTTCCATCAGATTAACTTATCAGCCGTTTCACGACACCGACGCCTTCTGGAAAGGGTCACTAAGTTGTAAGCAATTCTTCGTTAAGTTCGTTTTGAAACTCAAGTCTAGCGATAGGGATAGAGGAATGCAACAGAGCACTCTACGATTCTGGTTACAATGATTAGAAAGAAAGATTGTCGAATAGTTCTAATGGAGTTTGCAAGAAGCTAATGGCATTCTTTTGACGTTTTGTGGCTTCCCAGTGCGGTTTAAGATCTTTTCCTGTTGCGGTCCTGTGTATGAGGGATCGTCAGGCGTCAAAACTTGACGTGTCAAAGAACCCAACACACTTGAAAAAAGTAGGGATGCTTGGCTGAAAACGCGAGCCGTATAGAAGACACATCGCATTTTCAGATATCGAAAAACACTACGCTTCGACTCAGAACTACGCTTTGAGGTCCTATTACCTTGGGTGCAATGCCGAAGTCAACTAGACAGGTGTTTTCTGTATGAAAAAAATCACCGACATGAAATACTAACATGCCAACAATGAACCTTGATCCCTTCTGACGCATACGACAAATTCCACATCGTTTAGGGGACTCAAACGTAACCATGTCACATGTACTTAGTTCATTAAATGTCTACCTTGGGCGAAGGGTGCATGCGGGTGTTCTTGACGTTGGAGGGCAAAATTTGGTGAAGTCACCAGACGGTGCTTGGGAAAAGAATGTTAATTGAAGCCCTTTGACAATTTTGTTATCAAGATTTAGAGCTTTTCTCATGTACCTTTCGGGGGGAATGTCTACAGGTTGGAATACCGCAACGCTCTTTGGGATTGACGGTGCCCGAGGGGGTGCAGACGAACAGATAGATCGGCACTGCTGATACACAATTCGCGCAGATCGTTGCCCCTAACAGGAATAATTCCACAAACGCCGTGACCTGGACAAACCTTGATTGTCTTGTCTAGATAAAAACGTCTCGCTTGTTAGTATGACGCCTGACGAATGCGGGAAAACAAGAAAAGATTGGAAATGAAATTGGCAGTACAATTTACCAATTAGACATTCGAAAACAGACATTGTTTGCACTAATGGTTACAAAAGAAGTTGCCAAATGCAATAAGTTTGAGTTTTTCAGGAACTCAATGATTTCTTTACCTCTAAATACAGAACAGGTTTCTGGAACAGGATCAAAGTAGTTCAAGTGTGAAAAAATAGGTCCAAATTAGTTGGGACATGATTCACATTTAAACTTCTAGCCTAACAAATGCTTGTCACTGATCAAAAAGGCCATTGTATTAACGAACCTGCTGCGGGCATGCAACCGATTTTGACCCTGATGTTTGTAGGAAGGGTTAGAGGCATTCTTAGGTACCCTTCAGATTCAACAATGTTTCGTATACTGCTAAGATCAGGAACAGTTAAGGCTACGTTTAAAGCATTGTTACAGCTGTATAGCACTTGATTAGGGAACGATTTCTATGCATGAAATTAGCATAGATTTTATTAATGAGCTTTACCAGTGAGTGTCTCGGCAACTGAAACTCTCTTTTTCTCTATTCTTTAGAATTAAAACATGCAACGGATATTGATAACAAAACGTTACAAGTTTTCCATACAGACCACATATCTACAACCTTCCTTGACTAAACCGAGCCTTGCTTTACATTCTGTGAAAGTAGTGGAAACCAACATATCTTGCAGATTCATACGGCACAGGTAATGTTTAACGTTTACAGAAATTCTTCGTATTTTGTAAATAGACAAAACCTTTAAAGAAGTAAGTACAGTATTAGCATCTATAGCTACAACAAACCATAGCGATCTACCTGGCATAGTGATCTAATATGTAGATATGATGGACAGAGACTTGCTCCATATGTAATATTGAAAGCAGTCTCCGTCCGTGACTATTTAAAGATTAACACTATGCTAGTCCTGTTGTGACGCATTGATTCATGTAGTGCTTGCCATATGATCCTAATTTTGTCTCCATCCTTCGGGCCGTGAATGTTTCTTCAGAAAAGATTTGATGTAAGCCCTCTCCTCAGCCGGGGGGTATTTATTCAGAATCGCACCGGATGAAAGATCGCCAGATCGAATGATAATTGAAGACAGAACTTGAAGTGGGTGGAAACTACTGGTTCCGAGCCAAGAATAATCTTAGAGATAATATTTGTTCAAGTGGTAGCTGCAGGGACTGTAGATTAGCGGGAGGATTTACCAGCGTGAAGTAAACAACGCTAAACCACGCGAGATTTGCTGCGTGCGCCCCGCCCGGTGCACTCTGGGGGCAGGTGTGTAGGAGGAGGGATGTTTTTCTTGCTCTCGTCTTGGTGAGAGAGAAAACAGGATTAGGTGTCGTCGAAGGCTCTGGAGTTGACCTTGTTGATGTCGGCGTGCTGACAGATCTGTGTGGAATGTCATCTGTTAGATCTGGAAACGAAGGACAGCAGGAAACATGCACAGATATAGATGACCCGAGCAAACCATCCCACAGACACAGACACACCTATTGTCAGTTGGACTGAGCATGTCAGCCTGGTATCCATCCGTATGTCTTCTTCTCCATGGTATCCCTATCCAGTACCCGCGCCCTATCCAGCACCGTACCTTATCAAGTACCCATATCATACTATAAAGTAACCAACCCTATCCGGTACCCGTACCCTATCCAGTATCCGTACCCGGTCCCCTATCCACTACCCTTACTACTGTCATATCCATGTATCTAGATACAATCAGAATGAGATTCGGATGGATACCAGGTTAAGACCATGCAGCAACAGGTTCTTACGAATCAGATACTGATGAGGTGACAATGAGATGCCATCATTTGTGTTCAATGAAAACGGCTCTTTTTAGCTGATATATCATTTAGCCAAGGAAAGGACTACTTCAAACCAGTAAAAAAAATCAGTGTCGTTCTTGAACGGTAGCATAAACGTCTTCATTGCAAGTTTTCTTAGTGGCATAAAGTAATTGGGCTCACATGTACCGCTCTTCATAATACAGGATGATCGTATCTTGGAACTGTCTGTTGCACAAATTTGCCATCATTCCTCTTGGTCTTAACCAATTTAACGTTAATCCCGACAAAGACTGCGGTAAGCAACAATTATCCGTTACCGACTAAGCAATAAACAAACAAACAAAATACCTGAAAGGTTTCAGTTTCTTCATATTTACTACCCTTAATGTTTTTGCGTTCCACAACGTGTCTTAGTGATGAAGATTATGAAGTGCTTGTGATGTAGTGATCAAAGAGTTGGATCACCACTGTCCAGGTAGGTAGCCTCATGAAGCTCCGAGGTTGTCAGGTTTCCAAGACAAGCACCCGGGCATATCCGGCCATGTGGGGAAAATTATCTAGGATCAAACTGGGATGAACTACACGGATTTACCTTACCCAACCTCGGTACCGCCTGTGGGGAGCCTCTCGTGGTTAGTTTATATACCCACCGGGACACGGCTTGGGTAGAGAATGCTATAAGATGTTGTGAAAGTCGGTTAAATGATTGTTCAATATGTGGTTTAGATAGAGTCATCTGGAGGATACAGGTCCAAGAGGGACAGGCCCTGGCCTTGCTCAAGAGATAGTAAACGAATCTCGTCAAGATAACGGTTATTGACGGATAAATGGATTGATATCGCCACAAATACAGGTCCAAGAAGGACGGGCCCTGGCCTTGCTCAAGAGATAGTAAACGAATCTCGCCAAGATAACGGTTATTGATGGATAAATGGATTGATATCGCCACAAATTAGATTATGTATAATTATGTATCATGTCTGAGTGTACGCAAGGACGATGTATCAATCTTAGCTTCAGGGCATTGCCCTTCTTTGTGACCTCTTGAAATGAACAACTGCGCAGTATGTGCTAGGTAGACATGTCCAAGCTCCATTGTAGGCTATCCATGTTTAAACACGTAACTAGCTGGCAGAACATGCATGTAGTTCTCCTCATTCTTTAGCCTGGATGCAAGAATCTCGATCTCTAAAATATCTATCGTGTGGGACAGATATTTTAGAAATTACGGGTCTGGCATCCGGGGTACTCATTATTGGACTTGGTTGACATTGTCCAGTTTTCTACTGAATTCTGTTGTCGACCGTCAAGGCCAAGGTTATGAAAGCAGCGCTAGCATGAATAGTTTTGTATTAAGAAGGTCAATCAGTGCAACGCGATACTCTTGGGGGTTATCAAGTAAAACATCAAGGATGCGTGAAACAGGTTCTCAAAGTGTTCTAAAGACTAGAAACGAAGCTGCCATTTTTGGATTTTTGGCGTTTCATTTGGCAACATGATCTGGCTACGGATAATTCTTTAGGAACCATTAAAAGGTAGAGAATGTGAAATACCACACCGACAAATTCTGAGGAACGTTCTGCATTGAGCCTATGAATATGAAACTTGTGTTTTTTTGATAGGGAATTTTAAGTTGCGGACTTTCCGTCTTCCGATTGCACTAACTGAAAGCAGACGTACTCCCTCTGGACAGACGTCGGCAGTGCTTAGTGAGTAGTGGTCAGTTTGTGGGGCAATCGTGTACGTTAACGGCCACTATCTCCGGCCCGTGTGACCCAAGTGACCTTCCACGGGCGCATGGACAATGTTCCTTTTATCTGCTGATTTGACCAGTGTGTGGTGGAGACTAGGGGTCGAGCCGTCGAGGGAAAAACTTTGATAAATGCAAAATTTAGGTTTAACTTTGACATTGAGTAGATTATACCGACGTATTTATTGAGTCGTAAGTTCTAAGTATGGACATGTGCCATTAACAAGAGAGAGAGAGAGTCAAATATTACCTAAAAGTAAAATTATGTCCAAAGGTTCGTATCCAACGGTGTGAGGCAACCTGGTCACCAGCATCCCCCGGGGCTGTAAACTGGGTTTCCTCGGCCACTGTAAGCTTCTAACCCGCCTGGACAACCACGCCAACGCCGGTGATTTTACCTCGTTGTCCAGGCGGGGTATAAGCTCACAGTGGCCGAGCGAACCCAGTCTACAGCCCCGGTAGAGACCGCTGACCAGGTAAGTGTGAGGAAGTCCTCGCCGTGTCCAACCGTAACTGGAGCAGCAAATCCGCAGAGTCAGGACAAGATAAGTGCAATTTCCTCGCGTCAATCAAACGGAACTGATACCGTGGAAAAACGACGGAGTTGTTGTTTCAGGACTTATACCTGTCTTCCAACAATGGCATGAAGAAGGGATGGAAAAATAATTGATTAAAACGCCTAAACTCCACTCTAATGCTGCTCATTGTCTTATAGCTTCTGGAGACTCCAATGTCGATGAGGGTTTGTACAGGTCATGGTCAATTCCGATGTTTTGAATATTTCTCTCATGGAATGTTGTTAGAATCCATAGACTTCCTTACGGAAGCTTGAAATCTTTTAACAAATCATTATCATTACTTTTTCTGCTGTAATATCCTATGGCTATGAGATTGATGATAGACTTAACTATATAACCCGGAGCGGAGGCAGTTTTCAATTTGGAGTGTACAACGCGTTAACATTTTCACAACTTGTATCATAGCTTCATTTCAACTCGAAGTGGTTTCAATGATGAATGAGTGAAACGTTGATGACAGAAACCGAATACTCAAGGAATGCGGAGGCACAGTTGGTCAATATAAGCATAAAATGAGCATAAAATTGACCCAAATTGCGCGAAATCTACGGCAACTGCGTAAAATTGCACGATTTAACACTTGATACCCGACTGGACTGTACCACAGCTTGTGTGATATCTTGGGAAATTTCCGTGACCCGCATGTTATTGTGGAAACTACCTCACAGAAAAAACCGATGGGCCGAACACGAACGTTTTTTCCGTTTCAAGGCATCCTCATTTGAGGTGAAGCATGATGCTTTTTCAAGTAGTTAGTGGTAGTGAAATGCGCGGCTTCGCTACGGCTCGCGTTTTGGGCCAAGCACACCGGGTCACCCCTACTCTTCTCGATAAGTGTGTTGGGTTCTTTGCGGACAAATCTTGAATCTTCTCGTCCAAAATCTTTTAGATCGTCGCATGTAAGGACAATTAGTGAGTTCGTTTTCTTCACTATGCGCCAATTATTACAGACTCTGTAACCAAACATCAGAATTCAATTTTCAGCGGTCCAAGTCAAATAATGTACTTGAACTGAACAGTGATTTCCTGGCTTGGTACTTGCTAGTTTCTTCTGGCCTCTATATCTCTTTTAAAAGAATAAGAGAATAAAAGAAAATGAGTTAAAGGTCACAAACTAAATGTTGTTCTTTCCATACCTTCCTTGCAGGAGTACCTGCACAAGTTCGGCTACATCAAACCCCTGAAACAGGGCGTTCAACACGAGCCATCGACCTGGGAGGAGGCCATAAGGTAACGGGAAATACTGCCTGCTGCATACGTACCTACACAGGCCTTACCCCACCGGCACAGTAAAATACATGACGTCATTTTGAATCACACGATGTCATCGCAGGTTGCTCGTCCATCGTTTGCAATGCACAAGGGGGGGGGGGGTGTTACCTTATGTTCAGGAACATGCCAGTAGCAGCAGATATATGGATTGGTGAAAGAAGATGGCATGTTCGATCAATCGAAAATATGAGTAGAATCGTAGATTTCTGTATTGAAGGATACAAAAACCAACAAAAGAAGATATGTGCAAAATGAACGGAAAACATGTTCAGAGAGGTTTGTAACCAGTAACTTTATTTTGTGAATTTCAAAATTCAACTTATATTAGACTTATATAATTAGAGTACACTTTCGTCTTCTTGTCACTATCTTTCTTAAAAACGGTTAAGTACCCAGCTGACTTGGTCACGGTAGATTTGCGGAGGGCAAGGTTTCCATCTGATGTCAATGAAATGGGTTGAAAACATCCTTACTGTTCGCATGGGAAAGTTTACCCGGTCATGACCCCATTCCGGGCGGCGGGATTGCAGCAAATGATTCATATTTCTATAGGAAATTACTAGTAGATCTATCCTTGGATACAAAACAAATCAATGGGTGGAAAACAAAGTTTGAAGGGAAAAATTGAGGAAGCAGACATTTGATAGAAGAACTTTATTGCACGACAATTGTACATGGTACAAAGTATGGCAAGAATTCGTTAACATAACACGAAGTAGAAGATAAAGATTATGTCATGAACAGAGTGAATTATTGAATTAAAGATATGTTAGTAAGGTTCCATCCTGACGTTATCTATATCTGTAAATGTTATATCCTCTCCTTTCACGGTTATCCCAGATGTCTGGTATTACAATGGAGAAGATTGATGAACACCGACCTAAACAAAATTCTCCCAGTTCTAATTCCTTTGATCACGCTGATCACGTAGGCCAAATGAAAACATGGTCTCTAATCTCAGTAGTGAAACAAGAGGACGCTGTGTGTGTCATCCCTAATGATAGTCAGGCCCTGTCTCAAATCTACCCTGAAACCGCTGTCTTTTATCTCTAACGTGCCAAGGGAACGCTACAGCGCTGTCTCCTCGCAGAAACGGTCCCGAAGCTCTCCATGTTGTGTCGTATCAAGTATCACGACAGAATATGGTTCAAATTTAGAGAGTGTATTTCTTTAATTCGGTCAAATGCATCGGCCTGGAACGGTCAAGGATACTAGTATGGCCTGAGACGAAAAAACTGTTGAGTTCCAATTTAAGTCGATTATTTTTACAAAACGCAGAATGCTTGAGCGAAATTGATATGGTTCTATGTTCTGTTTCGACAACAATTTTTGGAAGCAGGGCATCATTTATGAGTTACCAAGTCACTAAGATAATACTGATTAAATGATAACGGCAGCTGAATCAAGTTTTGAAACAACATAGCTTTGTTTGTGGCAGGAAGATTACCAGCCTAAAACAGCAGGTTCTTAGCTGTAAGTTTTTGGAACAGTCAGGCTTGCTGTCGCGGAGCCATGACCTTGGCGTTTGATTTATTCCCAGAGAATGAAGGTCAAGTTCGGTTACGTGGGTGGTGGGAAAAAGCTGCCAAGGGCAGAACGTGTTCTATCCAAGCAAGAAGGGAGGACACGTTGGTTTTGATTGACAGCACTCCCGGACATGATTTGACCTTTATTTCCGAATTCCGCTGTGCATCGTTGATTCTTGGCGTAGACGATTGTGCCTGTGTACGTCATTCAATATTCTAGTTTCCACCTGTTTCTTAATCATTAGTCAGCCTAAAGGGCAAGGCCAATCTTGTGGACTTGTTGGGTGTGGTCAAGGTAGCATTTGTACAAATTGATAAAGGCAAATTGGGTGTCAACAGTCACGTGATTATGACGTAAGCTTTGTCCGCCATGTTGAACGGTTAAGGTAAACCTGGAAGTTGACATTTATGATAAATAGTTATGTTGCAAACACAATACGATACACATGCACATAATGATATGTATGGGTCTAGGTCTAAACCAACCAACATGGCGTCACTCCGTATTCAAAGTAGAAGATGTTTGCATATATTTGCATGCATTTGCCTAGGCAAGTTAATCTACATAAAAATGCATTCCTTGTTATTTTAGGGATTTTCAGCTGATGTCCAACCTCCCGGTCACCGGTCAACTCGACTCTGCGACCACCACCAAAATGAAACAGTCTCGTTGTGGTGTCGAAGACAAGCTCGGCACGGGGCTCCTGGGAAAGGGTGAAAGGTCATCAACGTCAGACATGCGCAGTAGGTTCGAGGAAGACAGGCGGAGAACCAAAAGGTACACACTTCAAGGTATAAAAAGTATATATACTGAGTATATTCAACGTTAGGTTTTCATATATGAGCGAAACACTTTTATTAGGACGTAACCTTTGAATATTATCTTAGGACATTTTTTTCATAATGAATAACATCTTAAATTGAAATTCGGAAGTTATGCTTTAAGTACATCAAAGCTTCAAAATCAATGATAAGCTGATGGTGTAAAACTTAGCTGTTGATCACTTCATTGAGATATATCTCGTGTAATTATGCTTTTTTTTAACCCGTCTCATTCCTAATGTGAATGAATGTTTTGTTAATTCACTTCATTTACTAGTATTTTGTTCATGAATAAAAAAGTTAGCCATCCATGCTTTGCGCCATTACGTCGTTTTGTCGCCCTCCACAGGTGAGAAGTGGACTAAAACGCACCTGACGTACTACATCGTCAACAACGCCAGCAGTCTGCCGTACCAAGACGTGAAGGCGATCCTGAACAGGGCCGTCCAGGTAACGGGATCAGTAGTGTGTGTGCGCATGCGTGTGTTTGATGTGTGTGTACATGTTTGTGTGTGTGTGTGCACATGTGTGTGTGTGTGTGTGTGTGTGTCTTTGCGTGCTTGTGTTTGTACATGTGCTTGTGTATGTATGTATGCGTGTGTTTGTGCGTGACTTTGTGCTTGTGTGAGTGTGTGTGTGTGTGTGTGTGTGCGTGCGCGTGTGTGTATGTGTATTTGAGGGTGTCTACGTGTGAGAGTGCATGTGTGTGTGTGCGTAATCGTTCAGCCTCGAGCCTATGTTTCCACTTGCTGTATAAGAATCACGTCAGCTGTTAGAAAGCACGTGTTTTTATCTATTTGCAGGTATGGGCAGAAGTTTCTCCTCTGACGTTTGAAGAGAAGCGGGATGGTTGGGCGGACCTGTACATTTACTTCGCACGGGGAGAGCATACGGACGGCCCGGAGAATGCATTCGATGGCCCCGGTAGGTTTTTGAAATCATTCCGATGGCGGAGGGGGTAGAATTTTCATTCCTGTGAGTTTTTATGTCTGTAGAAAAACGTACCGATAAATGATATTGGGTCTTTTCTGTTGCAGTTTTGCTCTAGCCTAACAGTATTCGTTGTTTCATTCGAAATCTAAGTACGAATTTTCCCATAGCGGACAATATTCTTATGATACACCGGTTTTGATTGACAGGTGGCATTCTCGGCCACGCCTTCTTCCCGACAAATGGCCACGCCCACTTTGATGACGAGGAGAAATGGACCAGTGAGGGGAAGGACGGAAAGAACCTGTTTATGGTGGCCGCCCACGAGTTTGGCCACACCCTAGGACTGGCCCACTCTAACGTAGAGGAGTCCCTCATGTCGCCGTACTACCAAGACTACAAAACCGACTTTGTGATGCCATTTGATGACGTCATGGCAATTCAGCAGCTGTATGGTAAAGACTCATTTATTTTTGGCGACACCTCAGGGATGGTACTGTTGCGAACCGTTGTTATGATATTGAGCTTGAGAAACTTATACATTTGTACATGTTTGAGACATCTTGTATGACCACACTCGACATAAGGCATGCGGTCCTAAACGTCACAAAGTTCGTACCCCCTCATCATTTTTCAAAGTTTCGTCCATGCACGTCTTGTTTAATTCTGCAGGTAAAGTGGACGCCGACAGGTACTCCGCTAACTACCTGCCCCCTGCCGGCCCCACCCCGCCACTGAACGACGGGACCAACTCCATCAAACCGCACCTGCGTCCACCGCGCAAGCGCAAGAGAGCTCCCAACGGCTGCAAGGCCAAATTCGACGCCATCTTTTTAGGTACATCTTCTGACCTTGCTTCGACATGTCCAACCAATAAGCCAGTTTTCAGTTTCAAGTTAGCATGTGCATTGCAGTTGTGGCATGTAGACAAAGTATAGCTAGGGGACTATGGCCTTAGACCACAATGCATCACGATTGCACATGCGCACTTAGAGCTGTGAACCAGCTTATTTTCTAACTGAAAGGCCTCAATTTCTAGCTGTCCGTCTTTTAACATGTCTAGGCACTGCTTTTTCCATATTCACATTCTTGCAGTTGTTTTGCTAACTGGGTTTGTTGTTGACAATAATATTTCTTCAGGTAAACAAGGACAAACATTTGCCTTCCGCGACAAACACTTTTGGCTGATCGACGATGACGGCATCTCCTTTGGCTACCCGAAGATGATCAGGAAACAATGGCCGGGTCTGAAGGGGCACATAGACGCCGCCTTCACCTCAATCTACACCAATAAAACATACTTCTTCAGAGGTACGTTTGTTCGGTTGCTCGGATATAACGATAGACTGATATCCTGTCAATCATGATCAGCAGTTTAACCAATGAGGGGATGGCTGTATGCTCGTCATTTTCTAACAACTTTGGTATACGTTTTGAAGGATGGCCAGGGCTAGGGGATCGGTCTATTGTTACCTGGTACCACGCATGTACACAGTACTAGCAGACGGAAATGACAGTTATGATGCAGAGAGCGTCCTGGGCTCATGCCCCCCCCCCCCTATTTCTTTTCCAAGACCCGTAGTATAATACATACATGCCCTCTTTGCATGCTTGGTCTGGTCGTAAATTTTAAAAGAACTCACAAGACAGAAGTGATAGAATAGAAGTCATAGTTCTTGTTTCGTGAAACATAGCCACATGGCACTCTCTCATACTGAAACATGTTCCTATTTCTCAATCCCGTATCGCCCTTGCGCCCAGCTGCGCTCGTCAAACCGGTAAGACGTAAATCGAATATTACAGCCTTGGCCGCGCTGTCATGCCCCCTAGCGGGCGGGTCAAGTTGCAGGGCAGATGGGGTCTGGATAAGGAGTTCCCATCCACCGTGCACTTGTACCTATGAGAAAACCCGCGGGCTTCTGCCAACACGCAAAATGAAGCCACGGTAATGTGGTGTGTCTAATGGAAGATGACAGAGGTGGTCGCGAGGCAGACGACATTTCGGCGGGGCGTTTCCCTGTGACAATGGCGCCTGCCTCGTTAGCTTGGCAATCTACTTATCCGGGTGGAAAACATTGAATGGTAGTAATGTTATTATATCGTTACGCACACTTTATTGGACAATTACAATGATATATGGTGACAGACTCGGTGGAAAACAAGAATACAAAACGTACTAGTATGGTTTCTGGAACAAACTGTGCGATTTTGCTTCTAGATCTAGTATCTGCAGATCTTTCGAAGTTGTACAAGTTTGATGAGAAAGCTATTGAAGCTGTGACGTGTTAATTTTTCTCGTATCTTTCCCCCAAATTCAAGGCCGTAAGCTGTGGAGATTTGACGGCTTCACGCTGGACGAAGGCTACCCGAAGTCGACGGCGCGGACGGGCCTTCCTGCCAAACCAGACGCCGCCTTCGTGTGGGGAGGGAACGGACAGGTCTACATCTTCAAGGGCTCGGAATTCTGGCAGTTCAACGAGGTCACGGAGAGAGCGGACCCGGGCTTCCCGCGGAAAATTCGCGCCACATGGCTGGGGATCGCTAACAACATCAACGCTGCGCTCCAATGGAGGAACGGACGGACGTATTTCTTCAAGGGAGATCGGTACTGGAGGTTCGATGACGTCATGAGGAGGAAAGCCAGGGGTTACCCGAGGTCAAAGGCGCAGGCCTGGATGGGGTGTGCACGGGCGGACCCTTGAAAGAGAATGTTATATTCACTCTCATTTCAAGATCAACGTAAATGTTACTCTAAGAAATTTACAAATCAATAGAAATATGACATAATACCTGTATAAAGTATTGGGACGATAACGTTTTGTTGTGCGAAAGGGAATCATTGCTCATATGCAGTTACTTTGTACATGTCTCTAATCACACGTGACATATAGTAGATTTTAGATTGTTACATCGTTAGAATTATGAGTTGAAAGTACATGGACATTTTTCAATCACATTTTTTCGCGTTATCTGTTTAAAACAGGGGTCTAACAAATTTGCTACTCTTGTTCTTACCATTGATTGAGACGGTGGGGTTAGAATGCCTTCATTATCATTGTAATTAAACTCATCACTGTCGTTGATAGTTTGAAACATGTACAAATTCTTTAGATAAAAATACAGACGGCAAATTACAACGGAACGACCACAAAATTCGTCCTCTTTAGTTTTGACTGGATTAGTGGTTGAAATTGCAAATCCTCTTATGCAGGTCGGCTAAACAGCATTTAACTGTGCACACGGACTAGCGGGTAAAAAGGCACGTATATGTATGAAAAAAGAACAATTTGTAACCTCCAAAAATGTCCGAACTGGCGATAGATTATTGCACTCCTTCTATCGGACAGGTTGGCAGAAATTGGGAAATAGAAGACTTATGTGTAAGAATAGTTTTGGTTTGGGGAGTTACGGGCCACCCACAGTGTCGCGAACTTGACCGGGGTTGTTTTGAAACTCGACGCTACTGTTCTGGGCCACAGAGGAAGTCGCACACGATACGGGAGGAAGGAGAAAGAAAGGAGTGCTTCTTGTCAAGAAAACGAATGTTTGGATTCGTGCCACTTGCCAATAGCAACGTTTCCCCTGCAAACGCAGCTCGGGACTTCGGATTTAATTAAAACCATTCCATGTCAGGCTGCAGGGTATGGATATGCTTGCCTTCATTCAATTAGGACTATGTACTGTATTCCCAGAAGGTCTTCTACGCCAGTACGCAATGGTAGCGTTAATTGTATGATGTACGGTAAAGGAACGCTGGGAAAGAGTCCATTTACCAGAAAAATAGTATCATTTGAGCCAGAAAAACGCTCACATTAAACTGTCCAATTTTTTAGAAAGAAATGTTTAGGCAAATAGTATCTGTCGGTCATTTTGTGTCATTCATTTTGTTAAAATCGATCTGAAAAGTTTAGAATCTCAATATAATTCATAGATAAATTGTCTAGACCGTGAGATTTGGTGATTCGAACAAGCTGAACTCCAGTCCCCACCGGGAAGAGCCGACAAATAATCGGGGCATAGGATAGATAAAAACGTCACAATCTTCCCCACTAACCTCTGCTTGGAGAGTAGTGGTACGCATGTTCTGTTGTATATCCAACTGTATAGCGTTCAAGTTTCGACCGAGTAATAATGGTACTAGTAACTATATGATTATGTATAGCTTTTAAAAGAGTTGTTATTTTCTCGTGCTGCTGACAGAAAATCGTTGATAGAAGAATTTCGACAGTATTACAATTTTAGCTTGTACATAGAACTAATAAATATTGATATTGCGTATAACGTTATAGTACAGCTCCGCGTTCGTCACTTGTCATAAATTTATGTCCAATATTTAACACTACTACGCTCAGATTCTTAACAAAACTATTCCTTTATATGTGACGATGTACATATATGTGTTGAATACAATACTGGTACATAGCGTTTAGCATTAATTGACATTGGTATAATTTTCAGTATGTATTTCCGCAAAAACTCACCGCCAAAGAAATAACGAAACACGAATGTTGTGTTCTCTCATGACAGACATGGTAGACAAAACGTTTTCATAAACATCACTTTGGATGAGTTTTATATACGCGACTAGTGGTAACGGCGCCATTTTGGAATTCATGTCTACGTCATCCGAAAGATAGATACATGTAAAATTGTAAATAAAGGTTAGACGTCTTGCATTTGTAATCACCAATTCATCAGTTCGTGAGGTACTGACAGCGCCATGTATATGTTTTACAACAAATGTTGAGCCTTTACTCTGAAATTAAAGTGACTTTCATCAATAGATTAAGAAAGCTGGCTGTTTATGTGTCCATTGTATCTCTATATATTTCTCTTCGAAGCTGTGAGTGCGAGAGAGAAGTCCAGGTCGATATCATAGGTCAGTCGTATCATTTCTATGGTAGGGACATTTATATATATGTAAATATTTGCAAAGATGTATAATGTTGCCAAGTGTACTTTTGCCATATCAATTTCAAACATGATCCTATTATTTCAAACAGATCGAGACTAAAACATCACAGAAAAATGTACGCTTATTAAATGCAGAAGAGGATTATTAGCAGTTAATAGACATTTTTGGCTTTTTAGTAATCATAGAGTAAAAGAACAGGAGTTTTGATTCCATTCACACCAGTGTAAGGAAGTCACTGTCGTCTTCTTTTAGTTTTATCGCTTTAATGGTTGAATAAACACTACTGTCCCCAGTGGCACTCTACTGTACATGTGCCTCGCACTGTTTACGACTGGGAGAAAAATAATATATCACTTTTTCGTCAACATTTCGTCAGGACGGTTGCCAGGAATCTGCGGCGCCGACTTTTCTGCTCCTAATTATCACAAGCTGGGTTTTGGTTTTCATTAGAGCGGGCGGGGCTCAAAGGGTGCAATCATCAAATGGTCCTGATCCGATCGCGCTAGGTGGGAGACCTTTAATATACTCCGTCACTTGGACAGGGGAGGAGAAACGGGAGATAGATAAATATTGGGGGGTCAGGGGTCAAAACACTTAGGACAGACATATGTCGGTTGTTGGAAGGGGAGAGGTTTGTAAAAACCTTCCGGGGACGATCAACAAGTTGATAGAAGGAGTGAAAATATGTAGAGTCTGGACGGACGGTAGAGGCGACACGATGGGGGTTAGGTTGTGTAGATTCGATCATGTCTGAGTTTTAGATGTAGTTCTGTGTAAATTCAGCAAAGCTAAACGTAACCAGCTTTTCCATAAGAGTCACTACAGTAAGTTGTAGATAGAAAGGGAAGAACTTTGATTATTTATGCAACAAATGATTGGTATTCGTGACTTCTTGTACACATTGCATCATTGATATTACCAAACTTCATTATATATATTACTAAACAAAAATTGAACATCTGTCTATCTTGAATTTTCAAGAAATATAACCGTTATCATTACGAGCCTGCATCTTTCTAGATTGATTAGTTATTGTATCTTATTTTCTATGTGTCATGTTCTGCTCTAAGTCAAAAGTATCTATATCATCCTCCAGTGCAAATCAAAGTTGGTCTACTTCGCTTTAACATCTTTCGACGGCGTACGTTTGTAAATTGTATAATTTGAAGGTCGACGCCCGTAGGTTTCTTTTACAGCACGGCGCAACAGCGTCGCCTAGCAGTCTAAATGTAAAATGCAGCAACAATGTCGAGAACACTGTGTTCATGCATTTCTTACCCTATTTGGTGCAGCCTGCGGCAGATCCACCATTCCCTTTGCGTTTTTTCTGTGACGAAGCCAAAAGGGTTGTTTGACTCCTGTTCTAATGTTACAATTTGATAGTTGTCTACTCATTGTTCAAAGGAAAATCTATTAAAGGCGTCTGCTTTGTCCAGATTTCAACTTTGTCCGCACAGATTCTCGAGCAATTGGTGTGCGAGGTCGAATGCCTATCGACAAAAAAGAACCATTTGTTACTGTCGATCCATTATAATTTTAGCGGCAAATGAAGTTGTTCCACCTGTCGCACTTTTCCATGCCTACGTCACTACGCGCGTGCTAGACACCCGGTTAACCCTTCGATCTTTACAGACTATGCCATTGACATATAGGGGTGCCGATATGTCTCCTCTTATTTGAATAGATACAAACAGCGGTAGCAACACATAATTTGCAAGAAGACAACAGTATAATGATAATTGTTTTACGTTAATATGGGATATTATTAAAGATAAATGCCATAATGTGACATCACAATTCTACCTTTCTGGAATAGTCCATCACGTGACACCCCTAGACGCCGCCATTCTTGTCACCGCCACAAGGGCAAACAACATGGTAAGATATCAGCGCCTCAGTTTTGGTGAATATGGTTGCAAAAACTAGCTATTTACTGGGTTAATTCACCATAGATCTAACTACTAATGATCTCTTCTTTCCTTGCAGACTACGTACGAGGACAAGGGCGCCAAGGTCAGTGACAAACCGCTGCAAAAACGCAGTAATCGTTTGCGAAGTTTCCGTGCGTTTCGTGCTGTCGAGATCTCGTGGCATGGTGGACCAACGCATCGATTTTTATCTAAAACAGATTTAATCTTCTTTTATTTCAGCCGGAGGCCGGCAAGTTTGTCGCCTTCGACCACGTAACCTTCTGGGTTGGAAATGCCATGCAAGTAAGTCTTCTGCTTTTGTAAATCGCATCGTTATTATTTATATAATTTCTTTGTGTATGGGAAGGTGGTACATCCCAAAATGGCGCCAGGTAGGTCCTCGACGCTGATTGGTTGGAAAAAGAGGTGTGTCCAAGGCGTGTCATAATTCATCTGGGCTAAGCCATTAATAAATGTCAGGGGTAGGATTATTTATTACAAAATGTAATTTGATCCCTCATTCTCTAGTTGTATCTCATATCTTTATTTATCTATTTATTAATCTTTAATCTATAATTAATATATGATATCAATATCAAATCTTTTAATCATGTGAATGTTCCATACATTGCTCAAAAGCTCTACTAATTAAACTTCATTCTGTAAAGTTTGTCATTACATGTTTATGAACAACATAGATAGATTTCTATCATGTTTATCTTTTCAAATCCCCAGTAATGCAAAGGCGATGAAGAGCTTTCAGTCACAAAAACTGAAGACTTTAAAGATTGCATGCAGGAAAAACCCATCGATAAAACCAACAGTTACCAACTCCAAAGTACAAAGTGCAATTGATAGTTTGGCCATTTGTGCTTGAACATGATTTATTCCAGAATGGCGCCAGACACATATACCCTTGTCACTGATTGCTTGAGAATGCGTGTGTGTCTAAGACATGTCATAATTCATCAGGGATAATCCATTCCATATGATTTTCAGTACACATATTATAAATTCATTCATTTTCACATTGTTTCCACATCCTTGAAACAATTCTGTGGTACAGTAGTAATACAATGGAAATGCAAATTTGCAGTGTCATGATTTTGTATTGGAGAGATAAAAATGCTGCAAATATTTCAAGTATAATTTCCAGTATAATTACTTACTTTTTACAAGAGTTGTAACTGATTGTGGGGGTCAAGGGGTCAAGCAAGATGGCTGCCTCCTAGGGATTTCCAGCTCAGAGGAAAGGAATCCAGTTCCATCCTCTGTTGGGGAAATCCAGAGAAGCTCATAACCAATGCTGATAAGTACCTTAGTTAGGGTTTAAAGTCTTTTTACGTTCCTTTTTGGGTTCTGTTTTGTTAGACAGACATGTATTATTGTTTCAGTTCTGCCCCCCTCCCACTGTATTTCATTTTGAGTTTCTTGACTTTTACTTACTTTGCCCATTCATCTTGTGACCCCAACGGCCCCCAAACACCATCCGTATAAAAGCTGTCCAGGGCCAATCACCCGGACAGTTCCAGGATCGGATTGAAATAAACCCTGGACCCATTTTTTTGATTTTGAAAACTGTGAGAGTCTACAGTCCCCATGACGCTGAAGTCTGCTTCTGGTTCAAATAGAACTCATCTGTCTGTCTCCAAATCACTTGTGATTTCAACGTACAATGTCCGTACCCTTCACCAAGAAGGTAAGACCCACCAGCTGTTCTTGGGATGCCTGGATGCAGGCATTGATATTGCCGGGATCCAGGAGCACCGCCTCCTTACAACCAACCCGACTGATGAATTGTGGTCTGAAGACAAAAGCTATATCCTGCTGTACAGTTCGGCCTCGGAAAGAAGGGTCGGCGGTATTGGCTTACTGTTGTCCAAACATGTGTATAAGTGCCTCCAGAATGTCGAGTCCATCTCACCCAGAATTCTAGCTGCAACCTTCTACGGTAACCCTCAACTAACTGTCACGGTTATTCATGCTCCAACAGAGAGTGCAGCAGATGAGGAGAAGGATAGATTTTACCTGTCACTCTCCAGCCACTTAGAGCGAATAAGAAGACATAACGTCCAACTAGTGCTTGGCGATTTTAATGCCCGGATTGGACACGACAGCCATATGACAAGCCCTACAGTTGTGGATAAGCACTGCTTCTACTCCGAGACCAATGACAACGGGGAAAGACTAGTCGCCATATGCGAAGAACTGCAACTACGCCCCGCACAGATGCGATTCCCACAGCCACGAGGGCGCCTGTGGACCTGGACTCACCCTGCAGGTTCAGTTCACCAAATTGATCACATCTTGATCAACAGGAAATGGGTCAATTCCCTCCGGAACTGCCGGGCATATAACACCGTTGAACTCGATTCGGACCACAGGATTGTAAGTATCACCCTGTTGATAAGTTTAAGAACATCCAGAGGAAAACCGTGCAAACGTAACAGATTCAACTGGAATGCACTACGGAATACCAGCACCAGGGAGCAATTCGAGATTGAACTATCAAATCGTTTTAGTGCCATTCAACCTCCAGACAGCGGTGAATCCATTACGGACAGATATAACGCCTTTGAAACGGCCGTCAAGGATGCAGCAGAAAAAGTAGTCGGGAAACAAAAGCCTTGTGGTATGCCAAGTTGGGTGTCAGCAGAAACCATTAAGCTGAAAGCAGACAGGGACCAAGCCAAAAGGAGATTCCTGGTGTCAGGTACAAGGAAGTCCAAAGAAACCTGGAGGAGTCTAAACAGTGCCCTTAATGAGGCGTACAAGAGCGACAGACTCAGAGCCCTTAACAGCCAGATTGACGATCTGGTTACAGCCGACCAAAAACGA
Organism: Branchiostoma lanceolatum; assembly: GCF_035083965.1. Classification (NCBI taxonomy): domain Eukaryota; kingdom Metazoa; phylum Chordata; class Leptocardii; order Amphioxiformes; family Branchiostomatidae; genus Branchiostoma; species Branchiostoma lanceolatum. The sequence continues at coordinate 26,333,919 of NC_089722.1, read as the reverse complement.
GAGTACTCTACCACCTGGAAAATTATCCATGACCTGTCTGGAAAGAACCAGAGGGTAAGAGCTAAGGTCAAGAAAAGGAATGGTCTGCCTCCTTCCAGCGACACAGAGCTGCTCTCGGAATGGAAGGATTACTTCTGCTCTCTACTGAACAACACCATCAGGTCTACAAAAGACATGCCTCTACCTGCAGAACAAGACCTTCCCATTGCTACTGACCCACCTTCTCTGGAGGAAACTGCAAAAGCTGTAAAAGAACTGAAACGCAAGAAGGCCGCCGGCATGGATGCTGGTATTACTGCGGAAGCTCTCCAAGGCGGTGGCACCACGATAATTAAAGTCCTGCACGAGTTCTGCGTCGAAGTGTACACCACCCTCGTCCCACCTGAGCAGTGGATCACTAACATCATCATACCATTGCCAAAGAAAGGTGACTTAACACAAATGACAAACTATAGAGGTATCTCCCTTATGTCTATTGCGGCAAAGGTATACAACAAGATCCTTCTCAATAGGATACGTAGCCAGGTAGACTCCATCCTGAGGAAAAATCAGGCTGGTTTCCGGGAAGGCCGCAGTTGCGCACAACAAATCCATGTTCTTAGAAGGATAATTGAAGGCTTTAAAGAACAACAACTACCACTGTGGGTGACCTACATCGATTTCAAAAAAGCCTTTGACTCGATAGATAGGGAAATGATGTTCGGTGTGTTGCGTCACTATGGTATCCCCCAGGTAGTAGTCAATGCCATCAGTGTCCTGTATAGAAACCCAAAAAGTGTAGTCATGGTCGATGGATATGTTTCTGAGAGCTTCAATGTGTCTAGCGGAGTTCTCCAGGGTGACGTTCTGGCACCATTTTTATTCATTATCCTTATTGACTACCTTCTGAGGAGGGCCACAAAGGACATTGACTCGGGGATAGTGACGCACCCAAGGGCATCCAGACGACATCCAGCAAAGCAGCTTAACGATCTGGACTTTGCAGATGATATTGCCCTTCTAGAATCCACAAGAACAAGATCACAGGAACAACTGACTAAAACTGCCACAGCTGCTGCTGAGTTAGATCTTACCATCAGTGTGCTTAAAACAGAATATATGTGCTACAATGTTGACCCGGGTCAGCCTCTTCTCGTGTACGGAGAACCCATCAAACAGGTCCAAGATTTTAGATACCTTGGCTCAATGATGGCCTCAAGTAGCAATGACCTCAGGAGACGTAGAGCACTAGCATGGGGCGTTTTCTGGAAATTGGAACACCTTTGGAAGAGTGATTACATTCCAATCTCCACCAAGGTGAAACTTTTTCAGGCTACATGTGTAACAGTGCTTACCTATGGGTGTGAGACATGGGTAATCACCAAGGTCATGGAGGACAGAATCAACTCCTTCGCTACCTCATGCTACCGAGTTATGCTGAGCATCAAAAGAATTGACCGGGTAGCTAACAACAGCATTTATGTAATGACCAAAACAAGTCCTCTGATAGAACATGTGAGACGGAGGCAGTTAAGTTTTCTCGGCCACATACTACGTATGCCTGACGATGAACCTGCCAGGATATATGCTCTGTATGCTCCATCGCATGGCAAACGCAGACGCGGTCGTCAACCCACCTCCTACTTCAACTACATCCAGCAGCTCCTGGGGGACCACAACAAACAACTTACACCAAAACAGATTGCCGACATGGCCAACAACAAGAGGGACTGGGCGAAGCTCACAGTCGTCTGCGCCGCAGTCGACCGATGATGATGATGATAATTAGCATTCTTACAGTTACCGACTGCCAAGTGTAAGAAGTACAATGTGCAAAAGCGTGTCACCTGATTGGCTGTGTTTATTTCAGGCGGCGTCGTGGTACTGTACGCGGATGGGCTTCACGCCGTACTGCTACAAGGGTCTGGAGACCGGGAGTCGCCAGGTCGTGTCGCACGCCGTGAGGCAGGCAGACGTAAGAACGCTCCCTCATCCATTCATGAAGCTCCCTTTGTTTGTTTGTTTCAACCTTTGTTTATTCATGAGAAGCTCAAATCGGCCTGTAGGCCACTTTTCATTGAGGTCATGAGGGAAGAGGTAAAGGTCAAATGAAATATAACAGAGATACAAATTACATCATTGTCATTTGGCATGATGAATTATAACATCGAAGCAGATGTTGTGGTGAAAGATGGTATCATGGTAACCTTTTCTGTAGTCAGAGAAGGCTGACTGTAAGAAAACACTGCAATCTCTCACCCCAACATCTGCTTGAGTTTAGATGAATTAGTGTGGTTAGAAGATTTCAATATTCACAATACAAAACTTGAATACGGGTATGAAAAATAGGAGAACTGCATGAATATCTGAACTTACATTAGGTTTTACATTAAATCTGTCAATTTGACATCCTTTTGTTTTTTGTCATATTAATTGTTCAATTATTTTGTGTGTGTTTTCCTGTGTTTTTTCTGTGTTTTTCATCAAAACAAATACAGGGAAATGTAAAAAAGCTTACTTCTCTCAACCTGAATTTATCATTTTAACACATTTAGTAAGATAGATTAGTATTAGGTCTTCTATGTTGTGCTTTAAAGATTTTAGAATTCACAATACAAAATGTCACGATCATAGATGATAAAACTTATTGAATTCCTCAGCATTTGAAGTCTTAAGATCTGACTCTACCTTACATGCTGCTGTCTTCATTATTTCAAATCTACATGTACAGTAAGTTTTGATGTCTCTTCCACAGATCGTGTTTGTGTTCCAGTCTGCCCTGAACCCAGGAAATGAAGGTTTGACTGTTGTAGCTGTTATTATCATTAACCTCTATTAACATTAATCTGCCGGGTTACATAAAGTCCACCACTTTGAAAAACAGTGGGTTTGAGAGATCTCAGCAGCCCAGGTATGCACAGTTTAGATATACAGGAGTGCATCATACTGGGGGATGTTGGGTTGGAGATCTGTTTGGTCATATCTTTTCAGGGTGGCAGAATTATATTATTACCATCCGTCTATTTTCATCAAAGGTTTGACTAACATTGAACATTGACAGGAAGAGTGAAGAAACGCAATGTATATATCTTATTCTGAAACATGGTTTCAATTTTTCTTTTCAATCAGAAATGGGCGATCACTTGGTCAAGCATGGTGACGGAGTTAAAGATGTCTCCTTCAGTGTAGAAGACCTGGAGGCCATTGTCAAGGTGAGGTTAGCACTAATTGATAAAGATTAAAACATAAACATCAGTTGAACCATAGGAATATGTAAAGTACCTGAATACTCCCCTTGTAGAGATGACATTTGAAAAGTGCGTACCTAATCAAGCAAGACCCTATTACTAGTATTAGTATCTGAGAGGAAACAATCTATAACCACAGACACTAATGCAGAGACCCCTTGGCATGTTGTCTTTCCTACCAAATCTTGGAATCTTTATTTAGAGTGTTTTTGAATGGTAAAAATTCAACTCACAGTCGAAGATCAAGACAGTAGGAAACAAAGATTGTTTCAGGAGTCTAAGAATAAGATTAGTATACTGTGTGTGTCTTTATCACTTACAATGACAGGAAAAAAATGCAGAAGCTTTTATTACAACATCTTTGTTGTTTTATCTGTAGTCTGCCAAAGATCGAGGTGCGGAGGTGGTGAAAGACATCTGGGAGGAGTCGGACGATGGCGGGACTGTCAGATTCGCGACCGTCCAAACAGTACGTGTGTTTAAAGCTCAATAAACATTCCATCTCGATGTTCGTTAGGCTAAGTAACACCAACTCTTGATACTCTTACTGTGAAAGAAGACAACCTCCAATACAGGCTTTTTTTTAATGATTTTATGATAAAGTTTGTGCCATGTTGGAGTACATTGTTCATCTGTTACACGAGCCAACATGTAGCTGCTGTACTCCAACATGGCTGCCGGAGGATTCAAATTATAATCATTATGATGTCAACAAAAAGTCTGCCTTGTCCCCCCTCCCCCACTTTTCATCCTGCTTTGTTAGTGTCACTACATTTTGATTGACAGTACCATGCGTTGTGTTTATAGTACGGTGACACAACTCACACGTTTGTGGAGAGAGGAAGCTTCAGTGGTATGTTCCTGCCAGGATACCGGAAACCCCTGTACCCACAGGACAAGCTGCTGGAGAAACTGTACGTAATTTCTAGGTCTACATATAGTTAGTACATTCTATGGCGTAGGTTGAATTTTCATCTGTGCCTGTAGAGTCCATTCTGAAGCAGTGATGAAACGTGATTTCTGGTAACAACACAAGACAAACTTGTACTTAACAAATTTTGGACTGTACAACACCACACTCTATATGTCAAGAACTGAGCAGTCCATTGCTTCTACGTGTACAGTTTGTATGTTGTCAACTGATGCAGATAAAACATTTCATTTTTTGATAACTTAGTGAGCAGTGGATTCAACGGCAGATAGCTTTTGGCATCCTTCATCTTTAAATTCATTCATTGATATTTTCTAGGCCCTGATGTATATGGCTTCTTTTACTCCTCTTGCAAACATGCAGTTTTTGTCTGATAGTATACATAGCCTATGTTTAAAAACCTCACATATATGCTACAAAAGAGTCTGAGCTTGTTGAATGACTTTTATGTTTGTCTGTAGACCAGACATCGGGCTGAAGTTTATCGACCATGTCGTGGGAAACCAACCAGATGAGGAGATGGCATCAGTTGCAGACTGGTTAGTAATTATGTCAATAAATCAAGTACATTCTGTCTTTTATTATTCAGCATCATTTTGTTTGAGCCAAGAAGGCCTCAAGAATTCTGGACAAAAAGGAATAGAATGTCAGAAAAGTCTGGCTAGTGACGATAGACTGAACTGTGATAAAAAGTACAGATCAAGATTTATGCAGTTTCTATACATTAAGTGCTTTTTTGCCTGGGTTAACTTTAAGGTCTTTCTCATCTTTCCATTTCCTCCCTACACGGAAAACGAAAAAAGAACATGATGCAAACTCCCTGAACTGTATTAGTATTTGCCCTCTTCTAACACAGGTATGAGAAGACTCTACAATTCCATCGCTTCTGGTCTGTGGACGACAAGCAGATCCACACGCAGTACAGCGCCCTCCGTTCTATCGTGGTCACCAACTTCGAAGAAACGATCAAGATGCCCATCAACGAACCCGCAACCGGCAAGAGGAAGAGTCAGATCCAGGTCAATCACTTTCTTTGAAATCTCAATTTTTTTGGAAGGAATAATGATAAAGATATCAGAGAAGGTTTTCCCTCTTTAGTTTAAATCTGAGAAATTTGGAAAGCTGTAACAAGATTGTTTGGACTTGGGACATACTCTAGAAGTGATGCTTCTTGTAAGACTGTGCATCTGCCAAATTTTTATGGTACACCTGGACCTGGACCTAAACAAATGTTGCCAATTATTTATAAGTTGATATGTACATGTACATATAGTCACCGCTCTATGCATATATCTTAAAACTAATTTTATATTTTTCCAGGAATATGTGGACTACTATGGTGGAGCGGGGGTTCAGCATATTGCACTGAACACAAGTGACATCATCACTGCTGTAAGCAAAAACTTTTTTGCAAAAGTATTTTGATTTTTTGTTGTCGTAGTCTGCAAAGCTAATCTTTTTAGGTAAAAGAGTGGCGTTATCAATTTCTATTTGAAGTGCCAGGAAGATATAAGTTCCTGCTAGATCAACTTACATGTATTTGATTGTAAGACAGTATTAGAAAAAAAAAATCAAAATGAAATTGTGGACTGTGAGTTGTATGTTCTAATCGTGACAGTCTCTCCATCATGGGCATGAGTTTTACGCAGTGTCGTCTCCTGTCTCTAGATCACCAACCTACGCGAGCGCGGAATGAACTTCCTGGTCGTGCCAAAGACGTACTACAAGAACCTCCGTGAGCGTCTCAAGACTGCCAAGATCAAAGTCAAGGAGTCAATGGATGTTATTGAGGTCTGCAGATAACTTATAACCAATGACTTGCATGATGCACCTCTTTGATTCTTCCTCATATAACTGTGTTTACATGTAGAGTGTTTGTTTGTTTGTTTCTTTTTTTCACATCAGCGGTAAGCCACCAGTCTTGTACAGTAGGTTGCAAGGTTTCCCCTCCATTTCCATACAAATGAAGCAGGCAGACTTGCCATGTTAGTGTCTCTATTTGCATTTCAATGGTGCTTTATCAGCATATTTTCAAGTGTGCTCTCTTCTTTGACCAGAAGACGTTTTGTAGTGGTTATTTGAGAGATGCTTTTTTGAATATGCTTTTTTGAGCTATGATTTCACTGAAATGCAAATAGTGGTACCAACATGAAAATGCTCTATTGCTTATATGCAATGTTTATGAGGTTTTGTATGAGTTACAAAACTGAATCAAGGTATTGCCAGAAGACATTCATCTTGACTCATGACCATGTACATATACGATGTATGTCATTGACACACAGTTTTAGCCAATTGTTCAACTAATCAAATTCAATTCACTAAAAACTCATTCATGCAATGTAACCCTCCTAATTCATTATACTAACTGTGTTTTTAGGATACTGTACAAGATCCGTGACATTTCTTAAATCAAGCAGAGATACTGTCATGCTGATGTTCTTTGTTTATTTTTTGTGTGTTTAGAAATTGAACATCCTGATCGACTTTGACGACAATGGCTACCTGCTGCAGATCTTCACAAAGCCGGTAGAGGACCGCCCCACTCTGTTCCTGGAGGTTATCCAGAGGCACAACCACACGGTGGGTTGTTTAGTTAGTTAGTCCCAAGCTGTGTGGTGTATAGGGCAGTGTCCATCTCCATTTCTTTAGCCCTTGAGCCACACAGCTGTACAAGCACAGATGATACTACAGCATGCAGGGGGCTAGTCCCCTTCTAGTGGTGTGTATTTGACTATCTTTCCCCATAAGTGCTGATTGCTAAGCAGAGAAGCAGTATCTACCATTTGATATGACTTGGTCGGAGAATCAAACCAGCAAGCACTTTACCCATGCACTAGACTATTACTGTGGTCTAAATCTGCAGAATATGTTTAATCCTAGAAGATATAAACTTAACATACTGTTAAGTTGTAAGGAACTGTACTGTTAAGTTGTAAGAAACAGTAGAACATGAATAGAATTTGATTTTAGTACAATGCCTCACTTTTTACCTACAAAGATATTAGAGACAAGTATTTCATGAAAGGTAGCTTAGTTTGTAAAATGTATCTTAAGTTAAATGGATGTCATTTAAGTTACATTCTATTTTGTAAAATTCAGTGACATTTTTTTTTGTCATGATCTAATGTGTAGTAAACACAATTCAATGCATGTTTCTTTGTCACTTCTGCAGGGATTCGGAGTAGGCAACTTCAAGTCGCTCTTCGAAGCCATTGAAGCAGACCAACAAGCGAGGGGCAACCTGTGAGGACCACGCCCTCTCCTTACCCACAATCCTCCTCGGTGTGGGTCCCCGAAACAAGCAAAAAAGACTATCAGACTAAACATATCTAGTACGTAGAAAACAACATGAAGGACCAGCCAATCAGCTTATAGTTGGCTGTGATTGGCAGTCTGATTGACATGGGTGTGTTTTAGAGATGTAGTGAAAATACAGTACCTTGCAGACTAAAGCCACACACTATCAAGAAAATATTATGAAATGTAGTTTTCAGTGTACGTACCTGTATGGGTATCCAATCGTGTGCGTTCTTGCTAATTTGAGTTGGAGTAGATCTAGACAATGATGTGTGATCAACTTTGATTGGTCAAAAATATATCTACATTAGAGACTTAGTATGGGTGACAATGAGTGTGCTGAAGAGTTGTGATTGGTTTGAACTTAATGTCTTTCTTTGGGTATCTCCTTTTATTCTATATTAAGTTGCAAATGTGATGTTAAGATTTAAGAAAGGAATTAGGCCTTTTATGTTTAACGTGTGTTTTCTTGTAATTGTATTAACTTGGTTGACACCATGAAGATGATGGTTGGGAAAATTAGCAAAGGGAGTATTCAAAATGACCATATTGTACTGAGGTGAAAGAACTTTAATGGTCAGTGTTACAAAGATATGTTTTTGTTTTTAAACACATACATGTACACTAATAACTCCTATATGCATGTAGTGTGCATACAACATTGTTAGAATGTACAAAAGGTATGTAGAGTGGTGACTGTCATTTCATGCACTATGAATCCTCAAATAAACTTTACTGTACATCATACTACATGGCAGAGTACATTTGCGTAGTTGGATCATGTGAGCAGAAAGATCTTTGCCACCAATAAAAGTTGCAAACTATGAAACTAAGCACTTGTCTCTTTTTAAGTGAAATTCTTCATCAAATCCATCAATACATGACAGACCCTCAATGGATCCAGAACTGGAGTGGCAAGATATGATGATGATTACATGACAAGTATTATACACAGCTATGATGTTCTTTCTGTAGAAACTATGAGATGTTTTGGTTATGGAAAAAGATTAAGATTCACTTCATTTAATTTTTTTTCCTAAGGGAGACATTGAGATTGTGAGACAGTATTCATAGCCTGCTGGCCCGTATCCCAACTCCTAGGCTGCAGTTTGTCTTCTGCTCACTAGGCAGCGCTTCTGGTCAGTCACTTCTCGAGATGAAGGAGCGATTACCAAGGAGGTAAACATTGGTTTGTCTCACTTGTGCATAAAATGAGTCGCTTCCGTCCATGACGTTCATAAAATGAGTCGCTTCCGTCCATGACGTTCATCTATTCAATTCAGCCCACGAAGCTACATTTTACGTTCTCAAAGTGAGTACTTTTCAAGTAGAGTTTAATTTGGTGGGAATATTGTGACCATCGATAAAATCTTTATCATAAAAGACTCATACAACCTGCGTCGTTTTTCCCGCCGTCCCCACCAACCTTGTTGGGAAGGAAACGGGACATATGATAAGATCATGATCTTCCCCCACCGACCTCTGCTTGGAGAGTTATTACAACAGTACTAGTGAGAGGGTTCGAATTCCATGAGTGGGTCACAGTTGATGGTTGATTTGTGATAAGTATTTTCTCTCTAAAATGTCCCCAAATCTATCCGTTCCATCGTATTGCCAATTGGCCTGATTATAACATCAAAACAAAACAACATCGTATTTCATTAAATCAAAGACTCATCAAAGACAAGGCTCCTTGATCCAACGCAAGGACGTCATTAACGTTATATAGAATTCTATAAAATTTTATTTGGCTAACGCAAGGAAGTTAAAAATACGTTACACGACGTACACGTATTTCTTCACGAGAGGAGAGGGACGTAAAAAATCCCGGACAAAACTGTCCCTCTCGATCGAAGCCTCTGCTGGGAGAATAGTATTTGTTATTCTCTGACAGACCCTCCTTGCTCCGACAATACCGCCCAATCAATCAACGATCATCAATCAATCAATCAATCATGATCAATCAACCAATCAAGGTCAATCAATCAATCAACCAACCAACCAACCAACCCTGAACCAGCCAGCCAACAACTTGAACCTAAAAAGAGTAAAAGTTTCAATAGGATGATCTTTGACTCAACAGCAAAAGACTTGATTGGGAGAGCATAAATAATTGTAATCATCAGAGGCAACGGACAACCAGCAAGGTGATGACGTCAGGAGGAGAAAGTAATTTGAAACCACCAGTGAAAGTGACGCGACGGCGCGTGCGCAGAACATTCACCCATCATGGCGGCTTATTTGATGATGACTTCCGGGTCGGCAGACTTTCCGATGCTCATTTGGTGAAGAATAATCCGTAAGTTCTCCGATTGACACTTGTAACTGCAGTTGAGGTATCAGTGCTGCACTTAAAGAAAATTTGAGGTCTTAAGTGCTCTTCTGTGTGGAGTTAGGCAAACTATAACGTGTAATGACAGATAACGGTATTAGTACCGTGAGTATATATATAAACTAGAAACGTACGGGAAATTGCAAAGATCTCCGCAAGGGGTTTTGAATTACGAGCAAATAAACTTGGCTGTTGCAGAGATCTTGGACTTGTGTTATGTTGAACTTGTTGGGGAACTTGAGCAGCAGATTCGTTAAGAGGACGGAAAATCACATGGGCAATGCTTCAACCATGGCAGCAGAAGGCATCCAGCTAGCCGAGGACGGGGTTCAAACCTGGGACAAACTCACCATGCTGTCTGGCAAGGTTCAAACCCTGGACTCCGAGGTAGACCAGAACACTGCGGTCTTAATGGGACACATCGAGAAACTGAAGTCCTCCGACGAAGCCGTACAAAAGCAGGCGCTAAAGGACATGTACACGCTTGTCGAGAAAGCATGGCGTACCCCGGGATACGGTCGTGACCTCGCTTATAGCCTCTGCGACACGATTCGTCTGTATGGGGTGTTAGACTACCTTCTAGAGCATTGCATCTCTTCCTCTGGGAAAAAGGAGTTGACATATGAATGCGCACATCTCTTAGAACAGATCCTGACGCCCAACAACCGAGACCGTGTGGTCAAGTCGGGGTTTGAAGCCGTGGTTAAGTTAGCGTGCAGCCAAGATGACACCGATCTGGTCCGAATCGGGACAGGGCTTCTTGAGAACATGTTTAAGCACTCCGCAGACACCTGTACCAAGGTGATACAGCTGGGCGGACTTAACGCGATCATTCGCAATTGTCGCGAGAAGGACAGATGGACGCTGCGACACTGTGCCGCGGCACTCGCCAACTGCGCGATGTACGGTGGAGTGACCAATCACAAGGCAATGGTGGACCACAAGGCCCCGGAGTGGTTGTTTCCGCTCGCGTTTTCTGACGACGAGTTTGTACGATATTACGCGTGCTTGAGTATATGCGTCCTTGCAGCAAACAAGGAAGTAGAGAGGGATGTCACCGACTCGGACACGTTAAGTCTCGTGGAGCCATTTGTGACATCACATGATCCAGAGGAGTTTGCTCGCAGCGATTGGACGCACGCCCAGGGACGGTCAGACGACTGGCTGGAACGGCTCATCCCGCTCTTACAGAGCAGCCAGGAAGAGGCGCAATGTCTCGCCACATTCCACTTCGCGATGGAGGCAGGGATCAAGAAAGACCAGGAAAGAATTAAGGTATGTGACATTAACTAACTGATTAAGTTGAGAACATTGTCGCGCAATAAGGTTCTTTCTTTATGTTTACAATACAGAGGTATAGAGGTGCAGTAGGTCATATTTTGGTATTTAGCCAGGGCAACTCACAAAATATACTGTAGAAGGGGAAATTTTCAAGGGGATTTAATTTTGCAGCAGGCCAGGGAGAAAAGGGAGTACTGTTTGCAACTTGGTAAGTTCGCTGTTCAAACTTTCATTTGTAGGGTTTTGCTGCAAAAGGGAAACTTTGGCAATGATTTAAAGTTCGCATTGAAGAGGTCACCACAGAGAAACGTGAATCAAAATAAAACATTTATCCTTCTACAGTAACTCTATATTGCTGCAAAAGTTTTAAATCAGTATTGTGCTAGGATTTGTTAAACTTAAAGCCACCATCTTGTTCCTTGCCCTCATCATAGTGACCTATCGGGTCACACATACAGGGTACATTATATTTCTATAGGGTTATTAAATATTAAGTACATATGGGCAGGTTATGGGGTCATTCTTAGCATCGTCGTAAAAAATCCATTAAAGCATGTACAAAACAGTCATGCTGTTTTATTTTCGGAAAATAAAATCATGTTTAGTTTATGTTTGCAATGAAATACCAACAAAATATCTACTAGTACTGGTTGACTAAAAGAATTCCTACGTAATAAGCTCTATGTTTGTATAAATTATGATGACTATAGACAAATCATTTTATGAAGAATATCTGGAACTTTCCAGGAATGGTCATGAAAAGTTGTCCTTCAGTTATTTATTATCAAACTGTCAAACCTGGTGATTTATTACTTTATAAGATGAAATATGAATATTCCAGGTGCTGCAAAGAATGAGGCAACTATTACACATTAATAATTGATGATAACGTATACATTACTGCATTAGAGACAGCTGTTTTTACTGACATACTTCAGTACCAGATGATTACAAATTGGGGTAGAATCAAAGTGTAATTTACAGAACGATGTGCTTTAAAACTTTTATGGGTCTGTACATCCCTCCGAATTTCACCGCAATCCTTCGCCAATTGAGCGGGTTTCCAACAAAATGGCCGACTGAGGGAATGCATTAGGCATTTTCTGTCTGCTCAAACGTGATTCATGAAAATTTAATGCGGAGAATGTCCCCGGATGATGACCGATTTGCACATTTCTAGGCGCAGGGAGACGGCCCAATCTATGTCGTTGATTGCCATCGCTATGGCAACGATTGACGTACATGTGGATTGGAGGATTTGATTGCTCCATGCCCCATTTCCTTGGCCGATATTTCTTTGTATTGATTTCCTGACTGCGTGACAAACTATGTTGTAACCTGACCCCAAATAAATCTCCTTTAAGCAGATTGCCTTGAATTTTGTTGAAAAAAATGTAGGGTTTATACTGGTTCATAGGACGTTTGCACTTGATAACTTTTACTCTTTGAAGATTACTAACATTTGACATTATTTAGTTACTCACCTGGCCTACAAGTTGGATCATGATTCAATCATAGGTGCCCAATCTTTTTTTGTTGTTAATGTCCTTGAAAACAGATTTAAAAGTCATTGTAGATTTGCGACTAATGCAATAAGAAAAATTCTGATTTCTGGACATCACCTAGATTTATCAACTAATTCTTTAGATCATATTGGGTCATTGGGAAAACAGTATTCAGTTGATAGATTTACTGAACTCTTAATAGACTTCAACACAAGTGCCCTTCATGATGTTATTGTAAGTCAATTGATGACTTCTAATTACAGTCTAGGACATGATTAGTGTCAGAAGAGTCAAGCAGTAATTCTGTTCCACAAATCAGAAAAGGCAAGTTGGAAAGTGTAATTAGTAAGAAGAAAGCACTGTACACAACATGTAATTATATTCCCTGTACATTCCTCTTTGTGTAGTTAGGCATAGCTTAAGCTTAATCAAATCAGGTCCTGTGATCATGATATACAATGTACTATCATTCATATGATGCATTCCATGGTGCATTGGCCTAGAAATTGTATATTTTGGCTTTATTTTTTCTGTAAAGAAGGCTTGGTTACTGCTAGGATGTAAGAAACTGTTAATGTCACTGAATTCTATGAAAAATCTAGCATTTTTTTTTGCTTACTATATTCCAGTCTGGGATAATTTGTAATCAGAAAAAATGTGTCCAGGATAAAATGCATGTATTGTTAAGGGGGACAACAAATGTATGGGTAGGTGATTGGATAATTGAAATGTTCGGAGTGACCCCTCCTGAAATTCATAAAATTGACTAGATGATTGCATGCTTAACCCATTATTTGCACGGTTGGCGCTGAAAACCTTGCGTTACCTTGGCTTGATTATCCAATGCTATCGCATTGTCCAGCCAACCAGGACAGATCGCTTTCTGATTGAATTTTCATTGACCCGGAAAAGGCAACAAATTGATATCCACCAATATTTTGTGACACTTGCTGATACAGTGGTACAGGCCCTGCATAGCAATGAGCCTGTTATAAAGTCCTTAGGGATACCATTGATAGGTGAGGGTGCTTGAATAATTCAAAAGGCGATACGTAGATGGGTGTCGTACAGTTAGGCAAGTCGATCCCGACATCTAAAAGTGCAGGCCTACGTGCAAAATCAATGCGCTCAACAAAATGTATAGCAGGTGATTAAATCGTATGACCTTGTAACATTCCGTAGAATACAATTGTTGTACCAACAATTAGATATACACGAAGTAACATTGTAAATTATATCGCTGTAGAGCCGTACAATCTGATTAAGATATTGTGACAAAAATGGACTCCAGTGAAATTTATCATGATTGTATTGACAATTGTCATATAATTGTAAGTTATGCTCACTTGTTCAAAATTGTACACTTGGCTTACAACCTTGAAGTTACAATTTTTCATTTCCTCATGAAATGAAACATAGATGTGTCTCTGGAGCCCCTATCCAAGTAATGTTTAATACCGACTTTAGAAAATGACAATTAACCGTCTTATATGTTATACCAGATAAACTCTTACTTAGTCTTAATTGGATGTACACAAATTTTATGATTTATCTGAAACATTACGGTAGTGCTCCTACTGGTATAGGGTTATTTCAAGAATTTATTCATTTATCTTTACTCACGATCAGTTCTTTCTTTGATATAGGTCTTATATGTATCTTGAATTTGACTTAAGGTTCATTATCATAACTTTGTACATATCCAATCACAATCTAATAATAATGCATGTCTGGTTATCTCTTGATTCATATGGAAACAATTTATATCAATTAATATAACTACAGTTATCTTTCTTAGTACCTAAATGCTAAGAATTGAATAAAATGATACATAAGGACTCAATATACTTGGTATATTGCAGGTAAAAAATATAAACAACTAAAACATTTGCCTTTGCCCAGAAAATGTCTCAGTTTGAATTACCCCCACCTGGACACGTTTGTACGCTCCTACGCAGCATCTAAAAAAAAAAGATCGTCAGCTTACCCCACCCAAATAGCGTTGGAAGCCTTTATGTAATGCGTATAATACATAAACAGATCGCATGGTGGCGCTATTTGGTTGAACTGCGGATCCTGTGCCCGAGAAGAGACAGGGACTGACCGCGTGCCAATCAGGGACCTACTTGCGCAAAGTAATCTGGGTACGAGATGGTAACCGTGGATAATGCCAAACTCCCTCCCGTGGCAAAGTAGGGTCCGTGACATAACTCGCCTCCGAGCGCAATGTAGAGAGGTAATCTTAACACCCTAACAGCGCCAACGATAAGGTACTTTGTAAATATCCGTTTCTTATAACATAACACAGTTGAGCAACATTTTACCTCCCAAGATAGCGAACTTGCGTCTTGTTTTCGACGGTTAACTACCATTGTAGAAGGTCCCCCGTTACGTACTTGTGTATACAACTACACGCGGAGGAACAAGAAAAGCACAAAACAAAACAAAAACGACAGCTGTGAATTACAGAAGTTTATTTTGTTTAGCTTGATCGGCAGTTGATGTGACATAATTCTAAGCCCACGATTAAAACCTTAATGGCTTCTTCACGGCGCTGGGTACGAGCGTGGTACAGATGTGTTTCTTATCAGGCCCACCAGTACCACCAAACTGTCCATTAACCCAGCAGGTGGGGCAATTCAAACTGAGACATTTTCTGGGCAGAGGCAAATGTCGTAGTGACTTTCTGCTCCAAATGTCTCACTTTTCTGGCCACAATTGTCACAGCTGTTGTCCATAACTGCAAAATGTTGCCAAAGGGGGCAATGCAAACGGCGACATTTCCAAATGTTGCAGACTTTTGGCCAAATGTCTCATTTTTGTGTCCGTAGTGATATACATTCCGGCATGTGTATAAGTCACAAATACAATCTCAATCATAATTGACTGCATACTTTATGACTGAAAAGAGTGTATATAGTAGTGTAGGAACACCGGCCTGCTTATTTACAGAACGATTTAACTCATCAATTTCAAAACAACTTTGCAGGTAACAGAAAAACAACAACTGTATTTCGAGCCCTGATTATGTTACTCTAGCTCTCCTTTCCCACCTTTCAGGTGTTTTAAATTTTTCTATTCTTTTACATTTTTTTTCAAGTTGACAAACTTATATTAGCACCACCACTAAAACGTTAATATGTACACAATACATAAAAGTGAAAAGATATGAATGCAAACTTGTAACAAGACATGATGCACTAACTTAAAAACGAAATATAATGAACTTATAAATATGCTAGACACAAATGATACGTTATGACAAAACAAAATTCTTTTCAGGTGTTCTATGAGATTGGCGCCGTCCGTCCCCTGATCCGCGTGGCCAGCTCCTCCAGTAACCCCACTGCTGTCAGGTTTGCCGTCCAGTTCCTGTCAATCATTGGGGAGGAGATCCCATCCAAACTATCTCTGTCTGTGCCCACCTGGTCGACTGATGACGTTCTCACCTGGCTCAAGCAGATTGGCTTTGGTGGATTCAGGTACTGTGATTCTCGATTTGTTAACGGTTGAACTTAATCTTACTAATAGCTACTTTAACGGTCGCTGGTCAACCGCTAATAAATATGTCATTATCGCAAATATTCTATTACTAACATCAAGGACATTATATATGTCCTTGTTAACATTTAAGACAGTGATGTTTGGTCCCACCGTTAGAATCAAATACAGCAAACTACTCCTTTTTCCCCCAACCGCTAATATCATCACAATTACCAACCGTAAATGGATTTACAGTTACTGTAACTTGAAAGTGAACAGCACTATCTATACTAGTACATTATAAGTGGGCCTCAATACTAGTATATATCATATTAATATAGACACTGACAATTTACTAGTAGCAGTACTGAAGACAGCTCAGGGGTGCACCCGGGAGAGCCACCACCTCAAGTTCCAAACTATCTACGCCAGAACCGATACATACAAAGTTTTAACACTCCTACTTCCCCAGTGGAATACCCTGCCTGGCACGGTTGTTATGGCTCCCACCGTTGAGTCGTTCCGTGCCAGGCTGGAGGCCTGCCCGCCTGAGCCCGGGACCTCAACTCCCCCCTACTTTGCCCCTGAAGGGGCTATATGGGGGTATCTAAATGTAGATGTACATGTAGATGTACACGGAATGATGTGGAATCTGGAACTTCTTCATGTTGTTTACAGGGACTCCTTCAATGACAGTCAGGTTGACGGAGACTTACTGCTGCTGCTGACTGATGAACAGCTGAAGGACGACATCAAGATGTCCAACAGTCTTATCAGGAAAAGGTACAACAGAATTCTTAGGTAGAGCTGTGTACCGGTACCGATACAGTACCAGTACAATACTACAATCAATTTGTTTAGGTACGCAGCTCTATTCTTACATGTAACGTAACATGACCTATTTACGTGCGGGAGTAGTTTACGTCCAGATTGGGTCATGTCCACATGTCGCGGTGTATTATGCCAAAGCCTGTTCTCATGATAAACAAAGAACGTCATAAGTATGATCCCCAGCCATCTCTCTCTTTTATACAAAACATTTAAAAGGGTTTACGTCCAGCGACATAACAGAATAAGCTCCTGAACCAGTAACAACAAGTTGCACGGAAGCGTCATGCATGACGCATTTCATATGTAATTCGACACCGCGTAGTCCATCATGTTTTTCTAAGTTACACGATAGCTAGTATCTTTTAAAAGTAGCTGACGTTAAACCTTTCTTTGATATGCAGACTATCAATGGTGATTCGAGGTTTGAAACTCTTGCCAGTTTTAGGAAGGTTTGATACAACCTAGCGACCCCCGCTCAGATGATACATTTTTGTACGACATAACATCATGGCCATGCGTTTATCACGTGAACGCCACGTGCTGCCGATTTCGGGGAAATTCACAATACAAAAATTGTTTTCTTCCATCGCGTCGGGCAAGCGGACGGACAAACATAGTGACTTTACTGTCATTTGTCTGTAGACTACTTTCGACAGTTACTGTGTATTTTTTTCTATATGTTCTTCAAGCATAGCGCTTGAAGGGAAAATACTGAGGTGGATGATAAAGGGTAAGCCTAGCACAATTCTACACCATATACTCCAGTATGAATACATGCTCGTACGGCGTTAAACAGGCAGAGAAAAACTTACAGACCATGCATTTTCTTGTTAGAAGAGCTGATATTTCTACCCATGGGTTAAACATTTGGCTCTGTCCGCGCGGTTTTAGGATAAATAACGTTTTGAATAAATCGGACGTAAACTGGTAATGTTACGTTAGGTGTTATGGTAGTAAAGATTTTAAGTCATAGTCCTTCCCACACCGTATGGACCTGTACTTTTCATTTGGCGTCATTTGTGCCATGTTGGAGTACAGTGCACATCTCTTAGACACACCAATATGCTGCTGCTGCATAATTACTATGACATCAATGAAAATCCTCTATTGGGCAGCACCCATCATTGTTTCTGAAGCCCTAAGAGGCTGCAAACCTGCACAAGCACAGATAATACTACAGTAGGGCACTAGGAGGCTAGTCTACTGGTAGCACTGTGTGTTCAACTTTCATACTCTTTCCCCCAAGTGCATAGTCCTTAGCAGAGAAGCAGCGTAAAACTATGCCACTTTGTAACTTAATCTGTAATTTTGGTTGAATGTGATAGATGGCGCTTCAGTACCATGGTTGCAGGCACTATGCAAGACCAAACCACACACCAGGCCAACTTTACAATTTGAAAGACGAGCAAACTTTCTGAGCTTGATGGTGTGTTTCATTTTCATTTACTGATATCTATGGTTGGTTAGTTAAAACTGACGGTGTTCAAATTGCTTATTAGGTGAGGGAGTCATCTGTGACCGAAACATATTTCACGTCTTTATGGGTAACTTATTACCGTAACTATAGTTTGTAGTTCAGATAACATATCAGGTCATTTCACAGGAAAGTTGTTAACATTCTGACTGCTAAATTTGTAACAGCATTTTGACTCCACTGTTGAACTGAAAGGAAGCTTCTCCCTGCTGCCTAACTCTGTAACCAATAGGGAATTGGCTGCCAAACGACTACTTCAGAGTGCTAAACGTTAAATTTGCATCTAACAGAATTCTTGGGGGTCAAAGCTCCGCACATAAAAGAACCCTGCACATTCATTGAGATCAGTAGGGGTGACCTGGTGTGCTTGGCTGGAAAACGCGAGCTGTGGCAAGGTTGCATTACACCATTAGTATTACAATGTAGCTATCAAGCATTACTGCTACTATACAGAGGCCAAATATATATCTTAGTTTATATGTTGTGTACTTACTTTCCAGACTACGAATTAGTATGAAGTTGTGGTAGGCCCTTGCTGTTATATTAATAACTCTGGTCCATTCTTGAAGCTAATGGAACCTCAAGCAGTTCCAACTTTTTCTTCTTTGAAGCCCATTTCCCAAGTCGCTATATTTGTATAGCCTTGAAGGGTATTCTGCTTGAATCCCATTTCTTTTAGCCATTTGAAAAAGAAATACAAATTAAGTAGATAACCTCTGGACAGTAACCACCTCGTTACATTGTGTAAATCCGCCACTAATGCAGAAAACACGGTGTTTGAGAGATATCTAGTACAGCACTGCAATGTGCATTGTACTTGGGGATGTTGAATTGGAGGACTGGTTCTCTTCACTAATAGATGCAATTTTTGGTTATTCTTTACCGTTGCTATGCACGTTCGACAAAGTATCGGGTTACATGAGGCAACATTTTGGCTAACGGTAAATCATTTGGAGATAAACAAAATCGTTGGGATGGAAATTAATCTCTTCAAAATAAAAGGAAATTAGCGAGTTAACATACTTTGAACATTGTCGTTTCACGTTGAATAGCTGATTTCTAAAAGATTTTGATCCCAAATATGATGATTTTCAGGTTTTAGGGAGGCCTAATTTATTCAGGCAAACATTGCTTAAGACTGGCTCCAAATGTCAATGAAAATCTCTATTTTTTGTATTTTTTCGTCGACTAGGAACAAAATAAGACTTTTTATTTTGGGGATTTTTTGGTCTCTAATTTTGAGTATAGTTAATGTAAACAAATATGTAAAAAACGTGACGGATTTTTACACAATTTTCTCACTCAATTATATTTCAAGATCAAAAGCATTTTTCAAAAATCCCTGCAACAACAATCTTTGGAAAAGTGTTACAGTCATTTTGAGTGGTCTATGAATGAGGTAAGAATGCTTCTTGGCGCCAGAAAAAAGTCTTAAAGTTTGTAACATTCAATGTCACCAACAATGATGCCAGTAGTTTTGTTACACATTGAATGTCCACAAAAAAGTGCCAGAAAATTGTTAATATTTGTGAAAATGTAGTTTTTCCCCAGATGTGGAATAAAAGAGCCCTACAGTGAGCGTTTACACCTGTGGAAACTTGCAATGACCCTATTACCCCAAATGGAACACGCGATTGGATCGAATTGCGTCAGGTTGAACGTAGTATAGCACATAGTTTGAATTCGGCAGGACATACATGTTGTATATACGGGTTCCTGAGTCTGAATTTGACCACCCTGTTTAAAGGGATTGAGAGGTCAAGCATTTGAGTCCTAACCTGAACCTGGACCTGATCCTGTCCAGTTGATGTTTTGTTTCATTAGACCAATATTAAGCATAGAGAGTTAATACTGACACACACGGCTATAAAAGTTTCTTGGTGATGAGAAGACTTTCAAGATGAACCTTTGTTTGATATTTGAATTATTTCGCATTTTATTTGAATGTTGCACTTATCTTAAATGCCTTTTTTGTCAGAGGGGAAACTCAAAACACTTTTTATCAAACAAAATAGAAAGATATATTTGTACTTTTTTGGACTCAGGTTTTAGCCTTTCAGGTTTTTGGACTCGGTTCTTGGATGTTGTAAAGGTCTGAATCAGGTCCAGCGAACCGGTATCCACCCCTAGTATGCATGCATGGTGGGTGGAAGGAAGGAATGGGCTCTGCCTTCCAATACCATGCCCTAGACACAGTGGATAAACAACCAACTGCCCCCACAACCTCAAAAAGGCTATGGGATCCTAACACTCATTATCTTTACATTAGACCCCATTCCACAGAGAAAACAGGGTATCAGACTGAGGATGCTATGGACAGCCTATCAGTCCTGAGAGAGCTCAGCATGCAGTCAAACGTATCTAACCTTGGAGAATCCATCAACGCCATTTCCTACGGAACAACTCTAGGGAATGCTGCTGTTGGTCGAGAACTATCTGTCTGGGATCCATCATATTCATTGACATGCTCTAGTCTGCTCCTCTGATCGCTTGTCTAGTCTGACACCCGTCTTCATTCATACCTGTGGCCCATATGTCATTAATAACTTCATGTATGGAATATTTCTTCAGATTCTTAGCAACGACTGTAACAAGCTAGGGACCAAACTGCTGTTACAGAGAACGGAGTAACTTTGAGCCAATCATAGCTTTTCTTTATGTTTAAGTTAAATATTCAAATTCAGATTAATCCTCTGTTCAAAGGTGTCAGCTGGAAAGCTTGAAAGCAATCAGAGTATACGAGTAGCAAACCACTAGATAGGATGGATGCCAACTGCAGATTGAGTTGCAGCTGGTGTGACAGCCCTTTTCATCACTGTGTGATATTTTCTATCGGCTAGCTAATGTTCAGAGCCCCGTCCAATGTATTCATTATGGTATACTGTAAATGTAGAAATGTTCGCGGGGATTTAATTTTGTGTTAGGGAGAAAGTAGAGTGTTTGCTGTGGTTTTGAGACTTCGCATTTGAAACCGTGGCAAATACGAACTCAAAACCACAGCAAACACATGCAATAGTAGAGCTACAGTCACACAATGGCACAGCTTTTTGCTGTGGATATATGTTCGTGGTAAAGAGTTCACTACGAAAAACGTGAACACAAAACCACCGCAAACATTTCTGCATTTACAGCTTTATTTTCCAGTAAAAAACATGCTTGAGTCTCTGGCCATTTTGAAATGCGGTGACCTTCTTAGGTGCTCAACAAATTTGGCCGATGATCAACGACAGTGTGATGAGCTTAAACACAGTTGAAGGCATCATCATTCCTTAGGCCCCCATTCCACTAGAAGGGCTCTCCCTGCGACCGCGCTGCGACCCTTCATTTCATGATTGAAATAGCGTGCCAAATGTTACAGAATGACTGAAAACACAACAAAACACATAAAGCGTAAAAAGATTTGTTCTTTATCTACGAAATTTGTTGACCACCTCGGTCAATTTTAGGTCACAGAGAATGCGCGGCAAGGTCGCCGCCCAAGTGGAATGGGGATATAGGTCATAATCTTTGGGAAAATGACAGCATAGACAAAACAGTATTTTTTCAAGAATGACAAGAGACGGACCACTCTGACCTTTTATACCTCATCTGTTATCTTCAGTTGAAGGCGTCAGTCCACTGCAAAAATAAATCCCGAAGACGCCCAAACGCCTGTCTGGCTGGAGCACTGATTGATGGTGATTTAAATCCTAATCTTTAGCGACCCTCAGAGGAGTTGGAGAGGGCTGTCATTATATCACCTCTGATACCACATGTGAATTTTAAAATGGCTGCAGTGGAAGAATTAACCTTAAGCAACAATTAAAGATGCTCCTAGAGCCCAATCTGTCTTCTAGTTGCTCATGGCTGTCTCCATTCTTGCTTCAGGTCGTAAGTAGTTGATTGAAGATATGTAGGAACCGCCATCACTAGAAAGTTGCGTCTACGTGCTGAGTTCAATAGAAGATTTTGTGCCAAATATTTTTTTTACCTGTATGACTCTGCTTCAGAACCTGTATGCCCTTTGGCATAACATATCAGCTTTGCAGGTATACAGCTGCTACTTTATGTAAGATTTGTTATCAATACTCTTCCAGTCCTCCATATCTTAAACTACAGTCAAACCTGGCTGTGCAACCACCTGCAGTCACAAGCCACGCTAAAACAGCCCCGTCCATTTTTACATAGTTAACCCCGCCCTGTCTTCAGCAACTATTTTCCCTCAGTCCCCTGAGTGGTTGCTGAATCCAGGTTTGACTGTAGAACTGTTTTCTTTACTTATTTGATGAAGAGGGCTGTGGTTGCCATGTTTTGTGACAGCACATAATATTAGAGTAGAGTAAGAGTAGAGTAGAGTAGATCCGTTCGGCCAGGTAGGAAGATCTCTTCCAGTTGAGGCCGCTCATCCATTTACTGGACTGTCATTCCAGGCTTGTGTGGACAGTCTAAGGCTTTGTAGTTGTATACTACTGGGTGGTGTTCCATTGTGTTTGTCGAGTCTGTACAAACCCTGATATAATCTTCAAAGGAGGAATTTGATGTGATATCCCTAGGAAAGAACTATTTTGTTCACAATAGATGGGACTGCAGCATAACCTCCATTAAC
The DNA here is from genome assembly GCF_035083965.1 of Branchiostoma lanceolatum. Taxonomy (NCBI): domain Eukaryota; kingdom Metazoa; phylum Chordata; class Leptocardii; order Amphioxiformes; family Branchiostomatidae; genus Branchiostoma; species Branchiostoma lanceolatum. The sequence goes on along the minus strand of NC_089722.1, from coordinate 26,310,970 downwards.
CTTAATCTGATGGGTTACATAAATCCACCACTTTGAAAAAAACAGTGGGTTTGAGAAATTTCTAGTGCAGCACCCCCAGGTATGCACAGTTTAAATATTATATAACAAGAGTTCATATATGCTGGGGGACGTTGAGTTGGAGATCTGTTTGGATGTATCTTTTCAGGGTGGCGGAATTACAAAAAAAGTACATGTATGTACCCTGGTGGAATTAGTAGATGTTATATTTAAAATGGTACAGGTTGTACACATTACAAAAAGCAGTAATATGCTGATATCTTGTTCACAAACAACGCTTCCTCCAATACTTCTCAAAGAAATGCATGTATGCATCCTTTACTTGGATTGTGCTGAAGAAAGATGGCAGTCAGTCATCGATCACTACCAACTGGATTTAGGGTTAAACAGACATTTTGGGGGTCCTTACCCCATTCTACCCGGACCCAAGGAGTGAAAAGTGGGTTTAAAAAAACTACTAGTGACTTTTCCCTCCTTTTCACCCCCCATTTTGAGTGAGGACCCCCTAAACGTCTGTTTGACCCCAAATCCAGTTGGTTATTAAGTGAGTCTTCTTTGAAATGACCTTGAAAGCAGCTTTTAGGTATACAATCAAGTCTCACTATAAGTGGGTTTTGTTCAGTCTCAGTCAATCCACTTAGCTTTTACAAAATTGATAATTACAAACACGTTATTATGACATCATTCCAAGGAATCTGCAAGTGCAAAGGAAAATTTCATTTATTCATATCACATACAAAAAAAACAAAACTCAAGGTTTTTGTCCTTAAGTGCACCTCTAAACTTAGTCAATACACTTAGCTTTTACAAAATTAATAATTACAAACACGTTATAATGACATCATTCCAAGGAATCTGCAAAGGAAAATTTCATTTATCTATGTTACATATTAAAAAAAAGACTTCAAGGTTTTTGTCATTAAGTGCCTCTTAATGCTGGTTATGGTAATACCCTGTGACTGTGTTGATTTCTTTGGACATACAGTAAATGCATAAATGTTTACGGGGTTTTAATTTTCCGGCATGAAGAAAATGAAGAGTTCGCAGTGGTTTTGAGTTCGCATTTGAAATAAATAGTAGCGCTACAGTCACACAATGGAACGGCTTTTCGCTGTGGTTTTAAATTCGTGGTAAAGTGTTTTATTCACTGTAATCATTGTTTGAGTGACAATCCTCAGGTGATTCAGATTGGACCTATTTGTTATCCAGAAACTTCATCTTCACATATTTGATAATACTTAAAAAGTAGAAAAACTGTTTGAAACTGCAATAAATCTAACATTATAATCATTTCAGTGTTGGGATTTTAACATCAGTGTCTCCATTTTTTAGGTTTCTAAGAGAACTAGTGGAGCTGAAGAAGAATGCGGACTACTCTAGTTGTGACTCAACCAAGCTCCGTCGCTGGCTGAGGAGGGTGGGGGCGGAGTACATGCAGTACACCTACCACATGGTGCATTGTGGGATTGATCGAACCACCCTGGAGTGGCTCACAGAAGACCACCTCCTGGAGGATTGTGGGATAGCGAACGGCGTTCATCGCATGAAAATTCAAAATGCCATAAAAGGTACTAGACTAAGTATTATAATTTATTACAAAATAATGCACTTCAGATTTTTCACCAGTCAAACTGTAGCACTTTCTTTCGTGACAAGCCATTGATGTTCAAGTTCAAATATTCATCAGTAATAGCTACATTTTGACAGCTTCTCTATGATCAAATGCTGAAAAATTAATGACGTTTTTTGTTCGCATTTCAACTGAAAGAAAGCTTTGCTGACATAAGGTATACTTTTGAACTTAGATGTTGACAGTTATACAATTTTTATGTATCTGTCATTTTAAGATGTCATATTTCAGTGTAAGCGCATATGTTATTGGCAGCCTATTATGTGAGCCATCAACTCTTCTAACATTACATATAAAATAATTGATTTTGATTCATGTGAGTGGCTCAAAGCTTTTGATACTTTCTGTTTAGACTGAAATCTAAATGATTTTCTTTGTCTTAAGGCTGCAATCTCAGAATTATTTGCTGGTATGATAAATGTTATGGCACTGAATGCGTTGGCAGAAACTCATTTTGGCTTAGCATAAATGACTTTCAACTGATAACAACAAATTGATTCTATTCATTTGTTTATTTTACTTTTAACTGATTAAAGTCTTTTTTTTTCCCTAGCTGGATCTCGTAAGTCATAAGTTTGTTCAACTCAAAGTCTTCTTTTCTGGTTAATTTTGTTGATTTTGATGTTTTGAATTTTTTTGCTGTCTTTTGAAATTTGTTTTCAATTTCATTGATATTGCATTCAAAAATCATTTCACTTCGAGTTTTGCAATTCAATAGTTTTAGTCTTGCAACAATTTTTACAAATTTTTCCATGAATTGTCCGTAGGTTTGTTCCCACTGTCCTCGGAGACTTCCAGCCCCTCCAAGGAAAATATCGCCCCCAAACTGGATGTTTTCATCAGTTATAGAAGAGCGACTGGCTCACAATTAGCAAGGTATCCTGGAGTCTCATTTGTCACTACATATCAACCTTCTCCCTGCTGCCTAATAACCCCATACATAACCCGACTGAGCACAAATTTGGTGCCAAATGGCTTAGCATGCTGTTTTTCAACAGTTTAGCCTTTAAGGTATTGTCTAAGGGTGGCTGAGGAATTTTGGTTTGAAAACCAAAAAAAATTCGGCAAAAATCGATATTTCAAAATATCCACGTTGACACGCGCCATTCTTTAAGTATTACTATCATGTACATTCCTGCAAAGTTATATAAATGAACATCAAAGCACAAGCCAAGGAGGACGTTTTTTCTAAAAAAGGGGCGTGGCCTTATAAATCTTGATGACGTAATCTTGACATCATACTAATTTGCATAAATTATCACCTTGCTATAAGGTACTAACTGAAAAAAAAATTAAGGTTGAGGAACGTTTATAAAGCTTAAGAAAGGGTTTTTTCAAAAACATCCCAAAATTCCTCAGCCACCCTTAGACAATATCTTAAAATCATGCTGTAGGGGTAGTAGTGGTGAAATTGGCATTTACTGATGATCGTAAAAAATTCACATCGCCATCATTTGGCTTGTTTTCCAATCACCGGAGTACTTACGGTGACAAACGGGTCAATGGTCTCTGTGAACAGACTATCTGATGATGAGACACAGAGCAGCGAGAGAAGTCAGCTTTTCGAGGGAGTATAGGGACTGGCCAAAACTTGGGAGCCCTTATTGGCCATTAGCTGTTCCAAAAGGAATTGGCACCCAATCAGGACGCTGGAAACTGCAACTTTGCCCTTGAATTTTGCAACACATTGTGGAAAAGGGATGTCAGATTACGAAAATAGACCTACATGTACATGCCGACCAAGTCAAATGGTTCTCTTCTTGATAACTTTTTTGTTGAAATTTTAATCAGGCATACCTAATTACCACCTGAAAGAAGTTTTACTTAGATTTGAAACTTGAACAAACCTGTAGATGTAGTCTATGCTGCAAAGATGGCTCATTGAAATGGAGAGAAGACTACTTTTAAATAGCTACTGATTTGCACACTAAAGCAAAATGCTTTTGGGTTACTTTAGTGGTGATGATAATTGATTGATAGCACTTTCATATCGTTGTGTAAACTGTTCTGTTTTGTAAATATACAAGAATCTACTCCTCGGTATGTGCCATGTGATTGATTTTTTATCTTCACATTTTCCAATGATTGACAGCTTGTTGAAGGTCCACCTTCAACTAAGAGGATTCAATGTCTTCATTGACGTTGAGAAGCTGGAAGCAGGAAAGTTTGACAATAAACTTCTGGAGAATGTCAAGAAGGCCAAGAATTTCATCCTTGTACTGACGCCCGACGCCCTTGATCGATGCATTACGGACACAGAAGGAAAGGACTGGGTGAGAAAGGTAAGATGAATGTGAACTTGTCAGTTTTATGAGATCTGGAATCTGTATTCTATACATCTGATGTAACTGCCTTTTGGCACAACACATCAGCTTTGCAGGCACGTGGCGCAGCAGCAGCTGGTTATATTACACTGAACGACCTGTCACACCTAGCCTTTGTACATCTAGCTGCAAGCCATGTAATCAAACCTGGAAGCTCCTGTCATCAACATTGATCTTTGCACTGTCTTCATGGAAATGTAAAATTTTGTTTGAAGCATGTTGACTGAAAACGTTTTTGCTCATGGCTGCATATGCATTCATGATGGTTTGTAACCTTGGATGGTGATGTAAAGTCTGCTGCTCTGTGTAGGAGGGAGCTTCAGGTATTAGCCTTGTAGGCGGCAAATGTATGCACTTAAAGGAACCAGCAAATTAAGTATCGGGAAGAGTAGGGATGACCTGGTGTACATGGCTATAATTCAAATAAAAGAGAGCAATCGTGGATTCTTATTGCATCCCGAGCTATCAAAAGAGCAACAGGCTTCGTCTCAAGCATTGCACTTCAGGATTAATGGTCCGGGAGGGAGAAGAAGATGGCCATCATGTTCTTGAAAGATAGTAGCTATCTTTTGCAAAGTGCACATTAAATTGTCTATTGCTCAATGGCAGTCCTGCTTGTGGCAAAGATCCCTGCTTTCCTTCCTTCCTTCCTTCCTTCCTTCCTTCCTTCCTTCCTTCCTTCCTTCCTTCCTTCCTTCCTTCAGTATACATGTATAATTTACAAAGTGTGAACGCCTGAAAACATATGATGTTGAAATTGGAATAGAATTGCAAGTTATATAATGGTTAATATTGTATTGCTCACAATGTCTTCAAGTAACGTTGGGTAACATAAATTCGTGGGGTACTTAAATTCAGGATTTTTCGAAAACGGGGTATTTAGGGATATGTGCTAGATGCAACATCAGTAATACCGCTAGAAATGCAAACTTGACAGACTAACGTATTCAGAACACTGTCTGAAAAGCTTCGATAAGCATGCATTAGAAGGCGACGAGGACAAAAACTCTCCGTCCCTTATTGGAACAGTCTGAGGGCTTCGTGGGAGAATCACACTGCATCGTTGTCGGCTGGTTTATAAGACAAATGTCACACCCGCTTCCTGCTAAACACAATCATTTACAAGACAACTTATTTTCTTAAAATTGCTGACCTGCAATTGGACTCTAAGTGTGATCAATCATCAAAACCCCTCTTTGTTGCTACAACCTACGGCACGTGTATTTTCCCGCCGCCATATCATTACCCAGAATCCTGTTGTCAAGCAGACGACAAAGGTTTGTGAGGAACACTTTTTTGTCTAAATGTTGCGTGTGATTGTGGACTGAGGACGGTATTTTCCTCAAAGTTTGCTCCTAACACAACAAGGAATACATGGACACAGTAGTATTATCAATGCTACGGCATCCGGCTAACTTTCCATGAATAATGTACACGTTGCCATGACGGTGGATGTCGACTTTGACGTTCTATAGCTACCGACTCAACACACGGGTTGTTCCCATAGGCCTGATGTGTGCGGTACGGCCGTTATTTCGTGTATTTTTTTACTTGGACACGTCTATATCCATAGCACTCTCCTCAAGCCAAGGATGGAACGAATAGCTGCTGTATAAAATGTAATTAGCGGCAAGATATTCAAGACGAATCTTCTCTCCCGAATTAATGTTCACCCCTGTCCGACAGCACCGTCATTGTGCATGCGGCGGACGGTAGTTTCAAGTTGAAATATTATGGTGTCAGCACGACTAGAGACAAAATCTACCATATATATGATTAGTGCAAAGATAGTACATGATACTGACAGAATAATAGAAAAAAAGGATGGTTTATTGTTCTGCTAGATTGATTTCAGTCAACCATTATCGGAAAAATCCCGAATTTATGTTACCCAACGTTATATATATGTATTACAATGCAGAACATGTTCAATGTTGTAAAACTTCCCATCATACGTGACTCAAACCCTATTTATATATTTTATATAACGTATACCAGCTGATTTCAAATCCTTGTTCTGCTCAACTCTGAAAACAGAGAGTTGAAATTCTTTTGAAAAGCTTTTCTACTCATCCAAACCTTTTAAAATGATTACATACTTTGATTTTGCAATACCAAAGGATTTTACGGCAGATAAGGGACAAATGATAAATCCTGTAGGATGACCAAGCACTCGTATGTAAGCCTTCAAATGGTACGGAATGTTTTTCAAATTCATTTGATTACCGGTACCAACATAAGGTTTTGAAATGTATAGAAATGTTTGAAAACCTCTGTATGCTTTTTGACTCTTGAAGCCAGTATCATCAATAGCTCTTGTCTGTGCATGATAGCTTTCAAGTTCTCTAATTATTCAGGATGAGGTTTTCCAAAGGGCATCTTACCCTTAGGGCCTAAATAGAACATTGCTTGGACCACAGATGAAAGAACTTCAAGGAGGGAAGGAAGGAAATTGTTATAAAGGGCATCCTGTTGTTTGTTCCTTTATTCTCCACGGAAGAGCAGCCGCGTAGATGGTAATGGAGATATTATTGAGTACTGTCAGTCTTTACCTCTGTGAGGAATGGAGATATAGTTTTTACTAGCCCTTTCCTTACATGGACAGGGCCAAATATGTTTAACCCAGGGAAGAAAGATCAGCTCTTCAGCAAAGATCAATGCATGGTCTATAACTTTTACTCTGCCTGTTTAACTTTAATGCTGTGCAAACATGATTCCCTCGAAGGTACATGTAATGATAAAGAACTGTGCCAGCCTGTGCATGACTTATTGTTGTTCACCTTGTAGCGTGCAGTCCACTGCAATTTTTCCCCATCTCTTGGTGAAATTAAACACAGTAGAAATGTGAGTGGACAATTCATAGTGTTCGTATGATCTAGAAGAAGGCAATATGTGGTGTCAAATGATCATGCAATTCATGATATCTACAGGGCTGTCATATACGAGTTTTAGATTATTTTTTCTGTCACTGGACAAACATGTGATTCGTCATGAGAACGGATTTTCGAATGGTACCCGAAATGGGTAGTGCATGAGATATAATAGTAGCACAACATTATATTAAGTGTATATTATGATATAAAAACTGTGTGTATTGTAGCAGTTGTTTTTATTTCTTAAGGTGATGGGAAATTAATTTTTTAGGAATCTTTATAGAAATACATGTACTATATAATTGATTCCTCGTGCCCAAAGCATTTTTTTTTTTTTTTTTTTTTTTTTCAACCTTTATTTTACCTTGACAGTATGCACAACATACACTCTTCGGCCGAGGCCGTTTTTCAAGAGTTCAAGGGAGGAGGTCAGGGGTCCTTTCAACGTACCATCGGAAAATGGAACATTAATTTTTATACAAAGATAACGTTACAAACAAGTATTTCATAATCACATTCAGCAAATAAATATAAGTCGACCATATAACATCATTTCCCTACTCGGTAATCATAGTCAGTTCGTAGTTACTCGACGCAACATATTCTTAAATGTTGCAACTGAAGGCGCCGTTCTCAAATTTGGTGTCAGACTATTCCATAGAGTACTAGCTGAGTAGGAGATAGACCTTCTATATACTTCTCTACGGACCATTGGTACATACAGTAGGTTAGACTCGCTTTGTCGTGTTGTTCTAGTTGCCCTATCTCTACAGTACGTGAACATGTGTCTCATGTAGGCTGGTACCAGGTTATTAAGAGCCTTATATGTCAGCAAAGCCTTCTGGTGCCTGTGTATAGATTTGATGTCCTTCCAGCCCAGTCTTGTCAGTACTTCAGCCGATGGTGTTCTGTACGGAGCTCTCAGTAGCAGCTTCCCGGCCCTGTTCTGCATTCGTTGAAGTTTTTGTAAGTCTTGCTCAGGTGCCGTATCCCAGACAGTACTTGCATATGTTATGTATGGTAGACATATAGTGTTGTATAAAGTACGAAGTGCTGACGTAGGTACAAATTGACTAACATGCTTCATAATACTTATCGATCGTCTTAATTTACCAAGTACATCTTTGACATGACCTTTCCAGTTCAGATGGTTGTCAATGTAAATGCCTAAGTACTTATACATGTTGCAGAAAGCTAAGACTTGACCATTAATAGTCACCCTAGGGTTGTTACAGTTTCTTAGCCTTTTGTCCGTACCCAGTAGCATGCACTTGCATTTCCCTTCATTCATGGAAAGAGAATTCACGGCGAACCATTGAGACAACCTTTCGAGATCGGTTTGAAGGGCGGTCTCAATGTTCCCAACATCCTTGCTGCTGAAGTGAATGACCGTATCGTCGGCATACATTGAAATTTCACAACTTTGGATACAGTTTTGCATGTCATTTACATAAATAATGAATAACAGTGGTCCTAATATTGAACCTTGGGGTACGCCATACTTCACTGTATGAAAGTCAGACATGGCTCCATTAACTGCGGTGCAATGCTTTCTACCGGAGAGGTAGGAAGTGAACCAGTCAAGGGGTCCATCCTGAACCCCGTACTTGAACAGTTTTTGCAGAAGGGTAGCATGGTCAAGCGTATCAAACGCCTTTGATAGATCGATAAATACAGCACCTGTAAGCTCTCCAGCGTTCATGGCTCCCAGCCATTTCTCAACTAGTAGATGTGTTGCAGACTGTGTCGAGTGTTTCGGTCTAAAACCGGATTGAACCTCAGAGAGAATGTTGTTTTCTGTGAGATACTCGTACATTTGACTATGTACAGCTCTCTCGAGGATTTTTGAAACAGTTGGTAAAATGCTAACTGGTCTGTAGTTGTTTGGTAGTGATCTATCGCCAGCCTTGTGAATAGGTGTTACCCTCGCATTCTTCCAGTCCTCTGGAAACTCGTGTGTTGAAAGCGATTTGTTCAGGATGGCCGTTAGAGGGGTTGCGATGATCTCGGCCGCAGCCTTTAACAGCCTACTGTTTAGATTGTCTAGGCCGGTCGCTTTACTTGTGTTCAGCATTCGGAGCTCCTGTTTGACAAATTCTACGGAAAAGCATGAAATCATAATTGAAATGTGCCAATAGGAGCAAATAAATGTTGATATCATACAGATTGCCATATCCAGAATAATTCCTGTTGTAATGTTCTGAAATTGCTTTGGGCACAGTTTTATCCTATGTGGCAGTCTTAGTGTACCCTGTTAGTCCAGCGGTATAGCTGGAAAATTGTGCAAATTTGTCTAAAATGATATAGAGGCATCTCAATTTCTGCCCAGAATTAATTTTACAGGATTTTTTGGCCATGTGCAGGCAAAAAATTTATGTTTTGATTGAGATGCCTCCACATCCAGATTTGTGCAGAATATATTGAACTACATGTGTGCCAAATTTGGTGCTTTTAGAAAAAAGTGCACAATTTAGCTAATTTTTCGTGTGGCATTACGAGGGTTGACATTAATGAAAGAATGATGTACATGTAGCTATCAGTATCGAATCATAGAGCAAATCAAAGAATTTCAAAGTCAAAAATGCTTGACGACTTCAAAGATTAATTACATCACCGGCGGGTTTTGCCAAAGAGAAGATTAACATTTTGTTTGAAACTGTCAAAGACTTTCAAAGAGACAAAACATCTTGTATTTCACAGTTCTGTCAGTACCTTTTTTGCTTGATCTGGCAAATCAAGATGTCCAGATGTTGCTTGGAGACCCATGGGCTATTGATCTCTGTTCTCAAATGAGATAAAATAGAATTTCTCACAGTTCTTCTTGAAGAATCATCAAAGATCCTTTAAGACTTTGTGCAATTTGTTTCACAAGACTTCAAAGTAACTCCATTTTGCTGAGTATGTTTTTGATCAATACACAAAAAAGGGAACGGATGTAACCTTAAACATCAAAGACCTCAAAAATTATGAGGTCGGATAATCATATCAAGTTGCCACATACATGTATATGGGGCTATATACATTGTAGCCAAGGGGGCAATTGCTAGGACACAGGCCATGACCAAAGGAACTATGACCAAAGGCCCAGATTGAAGAATAATTATAGCAGTATAATTGTAAAGTTCTTTGATAATAGTACTAGTGCTAACTGTAACATTATTGTAGTTCCAACAACTTTGAACACTTAAGCATGCAAGCTTACCTCTGGATGGAGGCCGTTGAGCATAACAACTGTGTTTATAGTGACCAAAATTGTACTTGAATGATCTATGACAGTTTATAAATTGAATATGATTCATCATGTAAATGTATAATTTGAAAGGCAACCATGCAAACACAAAAAACTTGCAACAGACACGTTTTTATGATAAAATCAATTTGTTTGAAGTACTTTAATGAGATTTTGGTTCGCTCAATTGTCGCTAAATGTTTGCTGCCTCAGTGGACTGTCACATCTGGACATCTTGATTAGTATATGCATCGCTATTAAACTTCCAGAATGTGCAATGTAGGTACACAATTGAGTAATTGTCAATGAGTACTTTTTTCTGAGCCCTTTGGTTAATATTAGATTTTTGTTATAATCATAAATTTTATATGACCCATTTTTTTAAAAACACACTGGCTCAGACCCAAGTCATCTGCAAAATTTGGCTGTGTAATCTTACCATGAATTCATATTAATTCAGACTGCAATTTGCCAACAGGGTGTGGCTTGTGTTCTTTGATTCCTCTTATTTGGTTGCAATGTGATTGTGCTATTTCACTTCACTGCTGCTCAATTTGTAGAAGATTGAACTTAGTAAACTGTGAATGCCTTGAGGTTTGTGGGGATTTCATTTTGGGAGAAGGGAGAAAATGGAGTATTTCCAGTGGTTTCAGTTCGCAGTTGAAATGATGGGGTAGTCGGGTAGAAGACAGAAAAAGCATTTTCACAGCGGTTTTCGGTGTGTTTCCAGGGAAGAGGTCACTGCAAAAACCACAACCATTAAACCACAATTTTTCAACATTTAGAAGGTAATAAAGTAGGTAGTCCCATAGCCCTTTTGAGGCTGTATACGGGCAGTGGGTTGTTTTCCACTGTTTCTACATGTCTGAGGATACTGTATTGGAAGGCGAAGCCCATCCCTCTCCTTACACCGCCTTTTACCTCCCCAATCAAAGCCAGGTACCCATTTTACACCTGAGTGAGTGAGGAAAGTTGTGTAAAGTGCCTTTCCCAAGGGCACAACATTGATGCATGACATGTCAGAGAATTAGGCCCCCTGAGTTCTAGGCCCAAAACTCAAACCTTTACGCCAACACGACGCCATGTGAGCTGGAAGCAGAGAAGAATTTCAACATTTACTGTAGGTTCAATATTTGCTGAAGCAATTATTTGTTACAACCCAAAGGCAAACATGCATTCACTGTGGCAACAGACCTTTGATGGTTCAGCTGCTTACAAGCCTGAAACTGTGTCTTTGCTTGAAATCAGAGCATTTGACATTTAGAATTACATGAAAGCCAGCTGCTTACCATCAGGACCAATTATTTTACTCACACATGGTTGTCTGTGCAGTGATATGATACCTATAGGCTGGGTTTAGACATGCATTTCATGTCCTCCAAGTACTCCGAGCGCACACTCCGAGTGTACTTGGATACGTGTGTGTAAACAGCTCCACCAGTCCCATGCAATGAAATAATCACTGTGAAAACTGTGGTTAAAATTTCTTTCAAATGCGAGTCTAAGAACTACTGCATAGAAAGTTAGCAAACCTAGGAGTTGCAAGATTTTATGTCGTTTATTGGCACAACTCCTGCTAACAACTGTTATTCACGTTGATACATTTGAGCAACATTAAAAAGAATTGGAAGCAGAGACGAATTCTTCATTAGAAAGCTAGAATTTAAAGATAATAATTGTACAAAGTTTTGATGTCACGTCATTGAGTTTCACTTAATGTGGTATTCAGAAAGTTTACGCAGACATTGTCATATAGCTAGATTTGTGTTAACAATGTACTTCTGAATCAGCACTTAGTCTAGAATGATTACTTTACCTGGTAATAAAACCCAAACTAAAAGGTATACAGTACATGGGCTGATTGATGCAGATGTTTGTGATATTGAATGAGCTCCAAATGAACTGCATTTCATGTGGAAAATTAAAGTTAACCACTATTAACCCATTACAAACAGCTCATGTGTAAATACTTGATTATGGTTGATTGTCGTACAGACAAAATGATGAGACTCTAGAGAGCGTTAAATTGATTGTCACAAATTTGTTGTTTTTCTGTTCCCACCTAGTACAGATTTTAACATGCTTGACAGTGATCATAACTTAGAGATGCTTACTTGATAAAAGTTATAAGTGTTTATTTTATTCCAATATTTGTTTATTTGTTGTTTTCACCAAGGTTCGGTTGTGTATGACTAAAATAACAAGAGTTACTTTGACTCGTAATTCCGTTGGGTGCCTTTATGAAAAAGTGTTCTCGAGGCCTTCTAAATTGTAACCTGTACAATATATCAAACCTCAAGACTATTAACATTAATCTGCCGGGATAAATCCGCAACTTTGAAAAACAGTGGGTTTGAGAGATCTAGATCTCTAGTGCAGCACTGAGAGACGTTGGGTTGGAGATCTGTTTGGACATATCTTTTTCAGATATTACAGAATTATGTACCCTGGTGGAATTATGTTTACCTTGTAGATGTTACATGTACATGTACTAAGACTGGCATATTTCCTTCATGTATTTTACAGGAGATTGTTGCAGCTATTGAAAGCAGCTGCAATATTGTTCCCGTTATGTCCTCCTTCTCATGGCCTAAACCAGAAGATCTCCCAGAAGACATGAGGGCAGTGTGCTACTTCAATGGCATCAAGTAAGTAACTAATGTATATAATATGATCCTTGCTCTGGACTTGTGTTTTGTTACCTTGGCTGGCAATGTTTTTGTATACGGTAATTCTTGATTTGTTAACTGTAACTTAATTTTAGCTAAGTCAATGGTCACTAGTCAACTGCTTTTTTAAATTTCATATTCAAAATTGGAGACAGTGATGTTTGTTCCAACCATTAAAATTAAGTGCTGTGACCTACTCCATTTTCCTCCAACCGCTATATTTTCCTGGTGCAATAGTAAAGTGATTTACAGTAAGCGTTGCTGTTTTGACAAGCTGGTGTGTTATGCACTTGACACCTGCAGATGATTGGTTGCTTGGGTGATTGATTGATTGTGTTACACAAAGGGCAGCTTCACTGGCTATACAGAGGTTGATCTCTAAAGAGATCCATTGCAGGTCAGGGTTACTCTATTGTAATCTTATACAGAGGCATTTTTGTATGATGTACACGAATGTGACCACTGTTGATAAGAAAAATGTGCAATTTTATCTTTTGGCCCATCCTATCAGGCATTACAACGATGATAACCAATCAGTGTCAACTGATATTTTGAGTGTCCTGAAAATAAGGATAACTGCTTGCAGAAACATCAATTTTGCTCTTAAAAACTCCATACATACAAAAATTAGAATGTAGTCACGGTATACAGCAGCCCAATGTCTATTATTCAATGCTTACAACCAATACATGGAATGCATTTTAGTGTCCGCTGAATTCTGCTGAATTTTGATTTCAGTTCTCAGAAAATGATCAACGTTTCTCCACTGAATATTAATTCGAATTCCAAGATATTATTAGACTTCTTTCCTGCTGACTTGATGTTACCGGTAGTTTGAAAATTTCAAATACTACATGATTGAGCAAATTAAGAAGCCCTTTGCGTTCAGGACAGAATTAGAACACAACCTACAAGCCATCATTTCCCTGGAGCTTTTACAAGCACAAAATAAGGTGGCAAATTGATCTTTAACAAGACTGAGAGTAGAGGCTCTCAACAGGGGTTAAGAGATTCTCCTTGCATAACAAGTCTCCAATGTGTTGATTGCATCTTAAGTGAGTGAAGGGGACAGACAGGCATTTGAGACTTACTTTTAATTGTGTTTGTCTTAAAATGCCAGGTTCAATTCAGTTTGATATGGGCAACTTTATTCAATGTAGTTCTAAGTGTACAGTACATAAAATTGGTTAGTTTGGGCAATTATAGTTGATTATGTGTTTCACTCATCACAGTGAATGGTCTGAGCTGAAACGTCTATAAAACTTCTAGCAAATACAATTTCATCTTGTGTAATCTATATTTCTGCGGAAACTTTTCTTGTAAGCTAGGTAGAAATTTGTACATTAGTCACTGGCCTTTACCATCTAGATCTGCTTCATAGTTGTATCAGACCGTGACAATTCGACCTTTCTGTCTGCAATTCAAGAACCAGTCAAGTCAGCTGTAAACCCCTGACGGAAATGTCAGGCGGTTTGGCCCTCCCATTTCACACACCTCCTGTCGCCGTATGCAAAGTACCTCACCTTTCAGAGTGAATGTATAGAATACAAAACGGTGTATTCTGTATCACCCAAGGTAACGGCCTGACCACGGGTCGGGTCGCCTGATGGCCAAAGGGAGGGCTGAGAGCGAGGGTGATGCGAATTACACGATGTTGTATATTATCTATGTCATACCCACAAAAAGAAAAAAAACTTAAGACGTTTCAAAGCAAAATTTAAAAATTGACATGTTGGTGTCCTCAAGTAAAAATTGTAACAACATCAACTCTGATTCCGGTATTCAGATTTTTGACATCAGCGCATGCGAATTGCATTAAAATCATATGAAGGATTAAATCATATGTGTGGCCCAAGGGCTACAGAAATGGATATGGGCACCACCCTATACATCAACCAAGTATCAACAGATATGATGCATTAACTGAAATATTAGTCATTATACAGTATACAAGTGCAAGAATATTTAACAGTTACTAAATTAATGCATTTGAATGGGTTGGAAAGCCTATGTTGCTGTCCCTGGTGCTGAAAGACTGGCTGTTGTTAAGTGCATTGATGACAGCTATGGAAAACCAGTCTGTAATCATTGTTTCTTTCACTGTAACTTTATGTTCACTGTTTTCACGGTCACCTCCGTACCGTGAACTTATCATCACTGTGAAACCTGTTGTGATTATTTATCATTCCTTCACACATCCATTCTGTAAATCACTTGCCACCACCGTGAAGTTAAAGTTCAGTGAAAATATCAATTTTCCTTACACCATGAAATTTTGCTACCGTGAAGATAAAGTGAATTACAGTAAGTAGAGTCACACAGTCACTAAGACCTTCCTGCAACCTTCAAAGATTGAGAAAAATGTCCCGTTGTTTGTGACATAAAATATTGTAACCTGAATAGTAAATGTGACCATAATTTTATCTGAGGTCACTTGTCAAGTCATCTACATGCAATATGAAAAGATGGGTTGCCCTCACATTGATCATAATTGCCCAAATTATTCAAATCGTGCATAATTATGTGGACTTTCATGCTGTTTCATGATGTGCAGTTGAGATACTGTAAATGCAGAGATGTTCACGGTGGTTTTATGTTCGCGTTTTATGCGGCAACCGTTTCACCGCGAACTTAAAACCACGAGAACATTTTTGTCCAATACAGTAGCCATATGTGACTAAACCACTGCCGCAAAATTAAAACCACCGTGAACACTACATTTTCACCTTAGCGCAAAATAAAAACCATGCGAACTTTAAATGCATTTACAGTAGGCTGTGGTGAGGTTAAACCATAGAGATCAGACCACACATGTATGTAATTGCTTGTTTTTGGACAGCTTATCCGTTAGTTTCAGCCGAGAATGCTCCAGCCATCTCCTGCATACAGAACAGGAGAAATGCATGCTGGGAGGTGTCAGAAACAGTTGATGAATTTTCAACAGAACAAAAATATAAATGGCTGTAAGACCACTGTAAAATGTCATGTTATTTCCCATCTGCTTTGTACTCAACACATGTCCAGTATGAGATTTGTTAATTTAAGATCAGGAATGTTTCATATATTTGAAGGGATCAAAGTTGTACAGCCCTAAGATCAAAGTCTAATACCTTGCATCCTGTCTGCTTTGTGCTTAAGACATGAGAAGCACAAGATTTGTTATCTTAAGATATAGGTGGCAAAGGACTTTCATGTACATGTATCTGCAGAAAAAACTAAAAGTTAACACTCTTTATAGCATTGGAGACTAGCTCTTGAAGCATATGTATTATTGATTTTTTTCAGCTAAAAGTTTTCAAAAGGTGCTTCAAGATGATAATCAATATCAACCATTGGGACACAAAGTCACACTGAGTGAGGAAAAATGAATACTGCTTTCTCTGCATAGCACGCAACACTTATGTTATGAGAAAAATATGGCAGTCAAACACATATATACCACTACCATTGGAATTGCTTGCTCCTATAAACGTAAAGATGTGTGAAGGATTTTAACTTTTATTTACCCAAAATTGCAATGTTCTGGATAATCCAGTTTCAGTAGAATAAGGAACATGTCTCTTTAGTGCAAGCGGCAATGCAACCTGGTTACATGGATCAAATTCTGTTGATCTGTGGGCCGGAGTTCAATCCTAGGGTCAGCCCCAGCTCAGACAGTTGTCATTTTGGATAGTTATGTAAAGCTGGCAGCCCAGTACAGGCGTAATCACCTAAAAGAACCCAACACACTTATTGAAAAGAGTAGGTGTGCTTGGCTAAACATGCATGCCGTGGCAAAGCCCCATTGCACTACTAGCTAATGAAAAATGTCATGCATGTTATCAGGCTGAGGTTTAACCGCTTTACCTTGACCTTAGTATAAGGTTCACAAAGCCCATGAATTTTGGTTCCATCAGTGTTCTCTTTATGTGGAATGAACGCTGCGAACGCATCCCCAAATTGTATGAATAATTTACCAGAGGAGTAAGCTGGCCAGGAGAGGTCCAGATGGCTCCATAGAGTCTACTGAAGGTCACAGTAGCCTTTCATGTCTGTTGATGGGTTTTAGCAAGGCGCTAACTAGTTGAATAAGTGATTCATTGCTTTGCGGAATGAGGGTGACGAGACAGCGATGATGAGACGGTGATGGCAGCAAGTCATGTAAGAAGACCTGTTAGAGGTCAATAGCAGCTTAAGGAGTGTAATGGACCATGGTGTTCACCCTGTTGTGTGTCAGAGGCAGGCTTGTTTTGTACCAGCTGCATAAGTCTCAGAACTCAAAACCACTGATTGCATTAAGATAGATTTGTAGTGAAAATAGCTTCGTCCTTCAACTTTCTACCCATTCTGCTGGCTAATTCCTTACCATTTTATTTGTTTATCCTGGCAGATTTATATTACATGTTTATTCAGTCCAGCATGTATTGTTGATTTTGGCGGAATTTAGGATAACTTTTTGAGTTAGGGATTTGACAAATGTATATTTTAGGAAATTTGAAATTTTTTTCAAGCATAAAATGTAAATTTTCCAAAGTTGGTGCTAATTTTCCATTCCCACATCATTGATTTGGTTGCATTTAAACTATTCATTTGCATTTGTCTGTTATTGGTTACATTCATCATGACATTTTTTTTTGCCATTAGGATTTTTAGTGAGGCTATGAAAGAAGCTTAACAAGGATCAAAGACAAACTTTTCATTCATGTGAATTTTGCACTGCGCATCCATGACTTCCCCAAGGATGCCCTCAAGTACTGTAAATCCATTTGATATTGCTGTTGGTACACGGTGGGGGGTGGGGGAGGGAGTAGATCACGGCATTTAATTCTAACCGTTGGATCAAAGATCGCTGTCTCAAATGTTAGTGATCAAATATTTGCGATAATGAAATTCAATCGGTTGACTTGTGACCGTTAAAGTGGCTAAAATTAAGTTACCGATCACAAATCAAGAATTACTGTAACAGTAACTGTTGACAAATCAAGTTTTCAAATTACTTGATAACAAAATCAAGAATTACAGTTACAGTATTTCTTGATTTGTTATCGGTAACTTAATTCTGTAGCTGTTCTAAACCAATTATATATATACGGTAATCGTGACCAGGCCCCCACTCACATGTAGAAGCTAGCTAGCCTTTGTCCTTGAAAGTTGCAGGGTCCTTAAATCATAGCAGACAGCTGATGTAATAATAAATGGTGAATGAATTACATGTTATTAAGTCGTGCAGTAATGATAGATGTACGTCGTCATGCTGCTTGATTTTCCAAATGGAAGTTGCCAAGTTACAAATTACAAATCCTGGGCAGCATTTCCCACTGGATTAAGGATACCCTCGCCTCATCTTAGCATCATGCGTTGAAATAATTGATTCTTCAACTTGGTGCGGTACTTATTTCGGTGTTGTCAGTGGTTGATTGACTCTCTGGTAGTCGGAGATAAAGTAACAGTACTTTCGGTACAGGAGAGATTTTCCTGTACTGTATATCATGAATCGCCTATAAGTGCTAGGGACTCATTTGACTTGGAAAACTTTGAAGTCTTTTTTATGCATTATTTCGTATGCCATTAAGACCATAATAGGTGCGATAACCATAGTTGTGAAAGTTTCTAATAGTTTGGTACATTTTGGCAGTACATTTTGGCAACTTTTATGTTTGTATGCCAGCATGCAATTTCTTTTTATTAGCCAGCTAACCGTATCAAGCCAGTACACAGAGGCATCAAATGAAAGAAAAAAGATTAGAGAATAAACATGATACATGTAGACAGAAGACAAAAAAGGAGACTAACTTCGCAGTGTCCTTTGTTGAATTCCAAGTATTTTGATGGCAAAGTTCTGAAAACAGCATTATCATCATACACTATATATATATACTAGAATATCTCTTTGTTCTTTTGGGACATTTCATTTGCATTTCATCTATAGACAACCTGGTTGCCCCTTCATGAATTCATGTAGACCTGAATCTCTGCCATCTGGTAGGTAGCTACATTTAACTTTGGTTTCATAATGATAACAAGGGTTTTGTGAATAGTTTCATCAGGTTTGTACATTTGTAAGTCACTGAATCAAAATACTCTTTGTACACAACCAAGTGTTTTATTCCACCACTATTTGTTTGATCCCAGCCACCAATGTCTTTGGTGACTATCTGTCACATTCCTCAGGGATTGCCCTGAGGAAGGTGACAGATGGTCACCAAAACGTGGGTGGAATGAAACGCTTTGTTGTGTACAAAGAGTCTTTTTATTCACCAACACTTTAAGGGCTGTCTCCTTCACATTTGTTTCCATTCCACTCATTGTTTGGGAGCCCATATTGTTAGTTTTCATTCTCAAATCTCCCACCTTAAGCTAGCTTTGTAAGATACATTTTTATTAATTCTGTGTCACAAAGACTTTTTGGATGGACAGGGTGAAATTTTTGTCCATCCTTACAAGCAAATTTCTATCCTGTCTTATAGCGACAGCCCTGATAGCAGGCATGAATATTTTCAGCCCACATACATGTACTACTAGTTATAAATATTTTTACATCTATCATGGGCAACTTGCAATCTTACCTTCAAATTTCAGGTTTCCGCTAGGTATTTTACATGTAAGCCATGTAATTCAATGGAAATGGTATCTTTATGCATGGTAGATGACATGTGTAAGTGTCACTTTCTTAAGAGTAGGAAAAGATTATACATGTATCTGAAACACATCTCCAAGGCAGATCTTAACTACAAAATCTAAATCTATGACGTATGTACAGTAGCTCTCTGTAAGCCCCTTGCATATGCATGCTTCAGCTCTCTCTTTAATATGTAATCTTTCAACACAGCAGTACACATGATGGTACTTTTATGTAGGAGTGCAGATTTAGCGATGATGTGTTTAGATATATCAGCTTGAAATAGATGGTTGCATTTGTTGCAGGATCCTTGGGGCGTATAGATGCATTAGTCCGATAACGCCTGCAGTCACAGATAGCTTTGTAAATCAATCTCTCTCACCCACACACCTAGGCTATTTTTCTGAACACCTAGACTTTTTATATTTAGAGTGGAATCATTGCTCAGCTGAAAGTTAAACCAGCACCTTTTGCTCCACAATCATCCCTCAGTAAGACATCTGGGGCTGAAAAGTTGAACCCCTTTAGAACTTGTGTTCAGCCTGCCACATACTTTTTAGTTATAAACATTTAACTAATGATGAATTTGTGATTCTTACCAATATTCTGTTATAACAACATTTAAGCAGATTTTAGTTGTGATGGTTTTCATGTAATTCTTTAATAAGAAAGATTTTGACAGACAATGCATTTTTTTCAATTTATCTTTTTCTTTTCAGTTTTCCAACATAAATACATGGAAGTCTAAGGAAACACACAAAAACAGATAAAACTGATGTTTAGATTAAATCCAGAGAACAATGGTCTGCAGTAGCAGAAAGATATCAAAATCCCTCTTGCCCCCTTCACTAAGAAAGATTTGCTTCTTTTTATTGAAGAATGTCTCTCATCTCTGAAGGTCTCTTCTCTAATTCCAGTTGTAAACACGTCTGTCTGGACAAATATGTAATAACATCATTTTGTACCAAACCTTTGCCTTATTTGCCAGTTCTAGACAGTCAGACAGCCATAAACGTCAGTGCTGGAATGAAATGCGTATTCAGTAACGATTTATGGCAGCTGGATCTCCGTGATGAATCACATGTTTACTTTAAGACATTAATCAACGATTGGAATGTCTTTTCATGACAGGCGGTCCATGACTACAGCTGTGCCTCTATTGATTGCAGAAATAGGAGAATTAACTCACAGCATTCCAGAACTATCTTTGGTAATCCATGAACATTTAGGATGAATACAGAAGTACTAGTCTTGTATGACCAAGGAGGTTATATTAGAGTAGACTATATATAACCTCCTTGGTATGACCTTGTACACACCTATTATTAGGAGAATTAACTCACAGCATTCCATAACTATCTTTGGTAATCCGTGCACATTTAGGATGAATGCAGAATTCCTCATATTATTATGACCTGGTACATGTCTTTTATTAGGAGAATTAACTCACAGCATTCCATAACTATCTTTGGTAATCCGTGCACATTTAGGATGAATGAAGAAGTACTTGAATGCATGACCTTGTACACATCTATTATTAGGAGAATTAACTCACAGCATTCCATAACTATCTTTCAAAATCCATGAACATTTAGGATGAATGCAGAATTCCTCATATTATTATGACCTGGTACATGTCTTTTATTAGGAGAATTGACTTAGCGGTTTACGTCCAGCGACATAACAGAATGAACTCCTGAACAAGTAACAGCAAGTTGCACAGAAGCGTCATGCATGACATATTTCATATGCAATTCGACACTGCACACTTCATTATATTTTTCTAACTTACACCGTGACAATAGCTAGTATCTGTTAAACGTAGCTGGCATGAAACCTTTCTTTGATGTTCAAAATATCCATGGCGATTCGAGATTGAAAACTAGCTAGTTTTAGGAAGGTTTGATACAACTTAGCGACCTTTTGAACGTCAATACATCATGGCCCTGCGTTTATCATGTGAACGCCACGTGCCGCTCATGTCGGTGAAATTTACTGCACAATATTGTTTTCTTCCATCTTGTCAAGCAAGCGGCGGGTCAAACATAGTGACTTTACTAACATTTGTCTTTAGACTACTTTGGACAGTAAATGTGCATTTTTTTCTGGCCTATGCTTATGTTCTTCATGTATAGCGCTAGAAGGAGAAAGACTGAAGTGGACAATAATGGGTAACCCTGGCACAATTCTTCATCATAGACCTCATCATAAATACATGCTCCCAAGGCGTTAAACGGGCGGAAAAAAAATGACAGACCATGCATTTTTCTTTTAAGAAGAGCTGATATTTCTTCCCATGGGTTAAACATTTGGCTCTGTCTGTGCGGTTTTAAGATAAATACGTAACTTGGACGATAATTGGTAACGTTATGTTAGGATGAATGCAGAAGTCCTTGTATGACTCTTCTGCACATCTATTATTAAGTTTACGAAAGACACTTGTCCTTGGTCTGACAGTGTGATGTATGAAGACATTCACGTTCAGCCATGCCATAGGAGGCCTTTCAATCAAAGTCTTAAGTTTCTGTCCATCTGGTAATGAGCTGTAACTTCACAATCATCTATAATAGCTGACAGGCTTTCTATTGTGATCCATAATCCTTCTACATAGCCCTGAGTCAACCCAAGTGGAGTCCATTATACAAAGGCATGGATTATAATTTATAAAAGATTCTATCTGTGTGGCTTATACTTCAGATAACTCTTGTCAAATAATTATTTTGTACAGGTAGAATAGCTAGAAAGAACCAACTGTACCAAGGACATTAGGTCACCATAAGAATTGATTGTATTTGTAATAATAGACCGATCCTGTCGAACACCATATCGAACAAGTAAAAGACCCATAGAACCCCCTATTCTATTCAGAACACCTCCGGCAAAAACAACGTTGGCGGGGCAGAAATGGCACGTGTAAAGCAGGGTACGTATATCTGGGATAGGTTTTCCACTGTATTGGTTGAATGCATGCTCAGAACAAAAACGAATTTAAAAAGAAAATAGATCGGGCACTCAAAGTGAGGAAGCTTGTACCACATGCTGACTACTACAAAGTTCACTAGCGCAGAGTTTAGTCTCTTCAGTTACTGGTGTGTGAAACTGGTTAACTTGAAAGTGAACAGGGAAGTGAAATGATGCATTTTTTATCTTAGTTACCAAATACCATGCAGCTGTTATGCATGCAGTCAATACAGTGGGAACCCTGTCACAGATATATGAATCCGGTTTTACACGTGCATCGGCTGCTTGTCAGAAACTGGGCGCTGATGCCCACCGACAAGGGAAAGCTATGCGCCGCATACCGCTTTAACATTGACCGGAAACATTACGCTCTCACCGCAACTACATCTACCCCCTCCTTAAACAACTCTACCCAGTGGATACAGCTTTCAACAAAGAAGACATAGCATTCTTATTTGGCCCGCTCTGAAAGGGTTTCAGACTTTCAGTGCCACAAAAGCTAAACCGAAGTCAGTGGCATCATTTTCAACCTAGCCGCGGCGGCTATGTTTGGTCCGTCAAACCCTGTTTTTGACGGAGGTGTTCGAAATTGAACAGGGGGCGTGGCTTTGGGATCGGTCTATTTCAGAATGTGAACTTTGCCCAGGAAAAAGAAAAAAATGTTGTATTTCCGGTTACAGTCCTGAAAAAAGATAGGGTCGGTAGGTTCTTTCTTTTCCCAGATTTTGGCTGAAGTGGTCGAACAAAATACATTTTAACAATTTTACAAGCGCATTTAGGATATTAATTAGCTGAACAAAGAGGTAACGTTAGTTCACCTAAAACCAGAATTTCTCTGATACGAGTCCATTGAAACCAATCTGACAAAACAATAAAGCATCATTTTTTTCTGTCATATTGTGTCAATATCATAGATCACCCTTGTCACTTGTGCTGTACATGTGATATTTTCTCTCTAGTCCTGCTGATTACTATGATATTGCAATTTAAAAACTAACATCTGACGCACTGAGAACGAGCATGCTCTCGGCTGGGTGTAACATTTTTCCGGGGAAAGAATATCCGTCATGATTGTCTTGCAGCTTATCTTGCCGCTAAGTACCTTTTATATATACAGCAGCTGTTGTTCCTTCCTTGGCTTGAAGAGAGGAGAGTACTCAAGATGTAAAGTAGTCAAAGCAAAAGAAAATCATAACAAAATGGCGGTAAAGAAAAAAACACTAAAGCAGCAGCAAAATATCCGACTCTGACTGCGTCATCTCCAAATGCATGGTTACCAAAGCTTTCTAGACAGTGTTTTGAATAGGATAGTCCGGCTTTATGATTGATGATACATCTAAAATGTATCCCTAAATACCCGGTTTTTAAAAATCCTGAGTTTATATTTCTCCCGGATTTATATGAACGAACGTTACAATGTTTACTACACATTCTTACATCAACAGTTCAAAGCCTGGAAATACAGGAAGTCTCAGAAAATTTGTGTTACTGCTGGTATTTGTTTTTAATTTTGATCACTCAGATGTCACATCAATAAATTGTCCCATGCTAGCGGCCAACCCAAAAAAGTCTAGGTTTTGTAGGTTTTTGCTACACAAAACTATTTTGCCAGACTGAATTGACAGTCTTTACTCATACTTATTCTACATATTGTAAAGCCGATCAATATTCTGTCTATTAGACAGAATATTCTGTCTATTAGACAGAATATTGATCGGCTTTACAATATGTAGAATAAACTTTTCACGAACATTCATGGTTTTAAAATAGTTGTGAGCTATTATTCCAATCATGATATATGAAAAAATATGATCTGTAAGTGGGCACTTTATGACAGCAATTTTGTCAAATTTATGACACATTTTGGACCATCAAAGGCATGACGGACTACAAATACCCCCAATTGCAGAAGCCGTGGTCTGTTTAAAACCTAACAGCAAAGCAATGAATTAAAGGGGCCCATGAAAAAAGGCTTTCGCAAACAGTGCGCAACCACAGAATGACTTTGTTGCATATAGATTCAAACTTACAGGTCTTACGATGAAGGGAATACTTACCCATAGCCTAGATAATGAAACCAACATTTTGTATCTGATTCATAAGGATTCAAAGCCAGTAACATCTACAGATACCACGGTAATAGCCATGATAGTAGAACCAAATTAAGATATTTTTACAAAAACGTGCCTGCAGTTCCAGAGGCAAGCCAGATTTACGTCACAAGCTATCTACCACCAAAAAATCAAAACCATAGCACGTCCAGGGCAAGAAGTACCAAAACAAAGTTCTTCTGCAGTGCCACGGTCACATACCAAGGGGCCCAAAATTCACCTTAACATTCGTCTTCCCAAGACCTAAACACATACTAAATATCATCATAATCCATCCGAACCTTCTTGAGTTATGCTGACTACAGAATCCGGAAACATACAGACACGCCAAAACTATGCTTCCATTTTTCATATCTGTAAAACCTATGAATTTAAAAAGATAATACTAGATGCAGCATCACGATTTTCTGAGGTACATGTATGCATTTTTCAGATATCCAGGTGTTCAAGACATTCTTGAGCAGGCCTCATCCTTGTTTTAAATCGCATGGCCATTGAGTCGATGATCATACTGTTTGAAACATAAAATAACCAGACTTTGTGTCTCCATAGGTAGCATTTGGGTCATCAGATAGAAAACTACAATCGTTTGATAAAAGAGGGCTTAAAACAGACTTAGTTTATTTCTTGAGCGAGCTTTAAGGATTCTGTAGCCTTTGAAACCTTTTAAATAACCAAAATAGGCTGAAAATAGGAAAAATGCGTAGACAGTGCTGAAGGTTTGCCCTTGAGATGTAAGTTTAGCTTCATAATGTACCTAACATTATCCAGAACAAACGCTCTAGACAACTGCAGTTTCACATCGGCGCATTACTATACATTGGTCTTCAGCCATAATATTCCTTCTTTCTTAAGTTCTTGAATGAATTTCTTCCCTTCTCATAAAAGAGGTCTTAAATATATCCCCCCAAATGCCCATGGCTTTTCACAACTGTGTGTGTCTCATTGATTTTGACATTAAGTTTGGCAATACCATTGCTAGCGAGACCTTTATTTTAAGTTGAGTACTTCTAACAGGCATTCTAGCTGCATATCAAAGCCTTAAGCACCAAACGAACATCTACTAAAGGTAATTTCAGATGTAGATCGTTAAAGAAACAACATCAAATTGTGCACACCTCCTATTGAACTGTTTGGACTGGACCTCATTATTCTTCTGCATTGAGGCAATCTATTAAGAGACCTCTTTTGGCCCCTGTTGCCTGGATTGACCTCGTAAGGAAATTACATTTTTCACTACAACCAGGACTGCTAAGGTTTGAATCAGTGACTTGTTTAACTTGGCTTACCAAAGCCCTACAGTTCCTGGTACATGTGCAGGGGTGGGGATGGTGTCAGGGCACATGTACAGGGGTCGGGGGGGGGGGTCAAAATGAGGGGACTTTACCAGGATGGAGGTGGCATAACTCACATAAACAGTTTGAACTACCAGGCTTCTTATCAGTATCAGTATAAAATCTTTTTCAAGCAATGAAGCTTTTGCTATGATATTATGAGTTGCTCCAATAGATATGTAGCACCCCAAATTGTCAAGCTCCATGACTTCTAGTAAAGTGGTTGACCTGTATCTAATTGAATCATCTATAAATGGAACTTTCTTTAACACCGTGTGATTCGAGGTCGTGATATTTGGAGAGTGTCAGTACTCTGCATTCTAATGCGTCTCCTTCGTTTCAAGTGTTTTGTCATGGAACCCCCAGAATAGCTCAAAATCCGACTGCAGCTGTCAATGGCTGACATGTAGTAAGATTAGCAATGACTTTCATGGCCATTGAAGTGCCACTGGATAGCTCCTTGGATTTCTTAAAAGTACAGACACGGGGGAAAAATAAAATTGAAATTAAAATGGGCTACCACATGTCACTCATATTCCTTTGGCTGAAGCAATTTTTAAAAGTCAATATGAATTTGCATATTTGTTGAATTGATATGCTATAATCTTTATAGTGTGTGTGCATGTGTATACATAATTACGTTATAGAAAAAAAACATGTATAGAAAGTCAAGTTGCTTTTAGCTTTCACAATAGCACGGATTTCAGCACCAAGGACTGCACGCAAGAAGAAAATTACTTTACTCTCAGACATTAGGATGTGTGACAGGCATAAGGCCTCAATATACAACTGAGAAGTTCATCATCTTAGCCAGTAAAGCAATCTTCAACATTCCACTACTATCAACACTACATTACGAGAAGTATCTTACCACAGCACTTCAATGCCAAGTCAATCAAGTGGGTTGTTGTTGTATCCCAGAAGATGACTTTCCCAAAATGTATGGTTGAACCAACACTAGAGACTAAAGTACTAAATCTACAGCATCTGAAGTCAATCCAACGAGTTTTGATATTGATAGCATTTGAAAGCATGCTACATTTATGCAGAAAGCATGTGCAAATTGCTCAATGTTATGAAGTTGTTTTTGCTGACTGGGTGTTATGCCATAAGCTGTAGCTTCACATTCATTTCCTGTTGTTCACAGGGAGCTCTTTCTTCAATAGAATTGTGACTTTATATTTTGAATGTGGGTGTGTGTTAGATTAAGGCACATCCTGGATAACCAAACATGACTTTATGAGTTGTACTCAGAATCATAAAGTAACCACACCTTAAAATTGTGCTTAGTAAATTGATAATCTCTTGGGATGTCACAGAATACTATAACGTTAAACTTGAAAACGTTTGGAGCATTTTTAAGATCATTGTACTTCTTTTGCTGTGACTTTTCACTTTAAGTTCTGTTGTTGTGATACTACCGTAGTTGGTAATTATACTATAAACTCTTCATTTTCACCGCAAACATTTTGAAAAAGTGCATCAATTCACAGTATGCATGAAATGCTTTGGTATAGATTACATTTTGGAAAGGATTACTTCTCTACTCGGTTGAGGTAGCTGTTTTATTTTTACACAAATGGCTCACTTCCTTTTCCCATTTGCGTGCTTAGTCGTTCTTTATAACGTCTATAAAGATAAAGAATTTCTCGCCCAAGAGATTTCGCAAATGCATGTCTGCTGTGGGTCAGATGTGTTTATATTCATCACAGCTGGGACCTCCCGCTTTTGGATTCTATTGAACAGTGGTTTCAGCTAAGGCTACTTTAGATACATAATAAGTTTGATTTCGGTATGGCGGCCTTAAAGAGGTGACCACTGCAGATAAATAAATGAATCTCTTAGTTGTAGAATTTTTGAGGAAAATGTTGCAGTGGGTGGGTTACAAAAGAAACAGACATCCGGTTCAACATTTCAAACGGTGAATATCTAACTTTAAATGAACTGCACTATGGAAAAACTGGTAATGACCAGGAAAGCCAAGGACTTTTATCAAATTGTAATGATTGTCAAAATGTGGGCATTTTGGATAGGTCTATCTCTAGGACTTGTCCCTCTGGCCCGGGATGGAAACTTGCTCGTCAAGAGCAAACTTGCTTCTACAAATTTGTTAATAACCATATTAATATAGACACAGTTTGCTGAAGCCAGCCCAGGGATGCACCCGGGGGAGCCACGTCCTCAAGTTTTACACCATCCACGCACATATAAACACTCTTTCTTTCCCCGTACTATCCCACAGTGGAATACCCTGCCTGGCACGGTTGCAACCGCTCCCACCGTTGAGTCGTTCCGTGCCAGGCTGGAGGCCTGCCCGCCTTAGCCCGGGACCTCAACTCCCCTCCTACTTTGCCCCTGAAGGGGTTATTTGGGGGTAACGTAATGTAGATGTAGATGTAGGAGACAAAAATTTTGCCCCATCTGTCTAATAATGTTAACTTCATGACATGAAATTGATGAAATTATATTTTTGTAAGCTTGAAATGACAGATTTAAGAACATGGGCTCCCAAACAATGAATAGGACAGAAAAAAATTAAAAGCTGGAGACAGCCCTGATTTTGGGGTTTATTCTATTCTGAATGGTGCATGTAAACTGTTTCTCCTTTTCAAATCAAAATGAAGCTGTGAGTCCGAGAACTAAAGAAATTAATTCTTTGTGGTATATATGTTAAATCTCTGCAGGTCACTCAGAAAGTCCCTGCTATTTGCTACACAGTAGTAAAAGGACATACATGTACGTCATGTGAAGCTCTAATAACAGAGCTACATTTCAAAGGAATACCGTCAAACTGCCAGTGGGTATGAAAGGTTTTCATCTTGAAAAGAAATTAGGAGTGGCCTAATAGAGTTACTTTCATCTTGGCACTTTGATTCACTGATGCCTAAGTGTTTACTATGAAACCTCTGGCCAAATTGAATAGGAACCGCAGTTGGATGCCAGCCTCAGGGTATTCTCTCTTGTTGCTTGGCACATTCAGCAACAAAAATCAAAAATGAAAAGCGTGGATGTGAAAATCATTTGATATTTGTAATAAAGTATTTTTTGTAATGTGAGGCACCCAGGAAAAAAGGTCAGATGGCGTGGGCTAGAGTGGGACCTTGGAAATGATTGCAGGTGACGCCAACTGGAACGTATTAGGTTTGGATCACGTTCTAAAAAATGTTTGGGCCCGAGTTTGACCATCTCGAGGCACTTATCGCACATCAGTTGACATAAATTCCACCAGGGTACATAATTCTGCCACCCTTAATAGATACGTTCAAACAGATCTTCAACCCAATGTCCACCAGTATAATGCACTTCTGTATGTCTAAATTTTGCATACCTGGGGGGTGCTGCACTAGAGATCTCTCAAACTCACTGTTTTTCAAAGTGGCGGATTTATGTGACCTGGCGAATTAATGTTAATGGATGTTATAACGGGGGGTGCCCAACCATCGGACGTTTTTTTACGCGCTGGAACTCACGGCGCTCCATTGCTGGTTGCCAGAGAATAGTCATGTTTTAATGAATGAATTTTGAACACATTCATCTGAAGACCATACTTGGACAAGAAATGTATTTATGCTGTTCATGGGCCCTTTGTGCTCCGCGTTACATGCGGAAGACGCTGTGAGACGTTTTCACGAATGTACCTTCTGATTTAGTGCTACGCCAGATAGTGTGCCTAACTTACTACGCTTTGGTAATTTTGCTCTCTTCGGAAGTTGGTGATGAAGTTTGGGAAATGTAAATAAGGCTTGAAGTCTGCTATATTCTAGCTTTCTTTTGACCGGAAAATTTTGACTGTGTGCACTTCTCACGTCATGTGAGAAGGGCTATATCTAGCGCATCCAAGCTCATGTTTCCACGGGAAATAGGCTACTACGCGGCCCGACGTACATATTGAATGCGGCCCGACTTACGAAATCATTACGAAAAAACGACACCGCTTACATCAACAATACTCCGTCTACTTATTGGGAAATATATTCGCCATCTCTGTATTCAGTTTCCTTTTCATAGACGGTACCAATCACATGTTAGAGCGTAACAAAACTGTGCGTTGAATCGTCCCGCCACTATCGCGGCCCCCAAAAATGGCGGGAAAACAACGTCGTGAGACGACAGCAATGTTTACGTTGTTTTTCTTTGGTCGGTTTTCTTCTCAACAAACACTTAAAGACCCAAATTTTTAGTGTTTTATGAAGTTATTTTTCTTATGTATATGATAGCTGTGTGACTTATGTATCTGCTTGGCACAGGTCGTATATTTAGGTGCCGGGCCGTCTAGCTACGCAGTGACCCTCTACATAGCGCTACCATCATTATTGTCAAAATACTACTTTTCGACAAAACAAGAAATGAATATGTACACATATGTTTTGAATGTAAATGACAATTATGTGCATGAACTTGGGTTATTTACCTTCCTTATCAGCTTAGTCATTGGACACAAACACCGCGTACTTATGCAAAATAAGATCAGTAAAAAATCTGTGCGATGTTAGGGCGCGTGCGATGTACGGGCGCCCCCCGTTATGTAGATTTTTATGGCAAAGGAGAACTGAAAAGACCTTTGAAAGTGTTTCACGCAGTGTTCCCAGACGGGCCTTGGAGATATTTATATCCTTTGACTGAGCTTAGCTGGCTTTAAACCACACCTTTTTAATTTCTTGGACATCTTTGAAGTGTTTCATTCAAATCATCTTTACCACATGTGTACTGACATTCTCCTTATTTATAATCTTCAAGCAGGCTCAGTGTTGTATACAATGTTTTTGAGGCATTTTCACTGGAAAGACGTACAAAATGCTGTAAAAACATAATGATTGTAAAACGCTGCACTGGATTCTACATCAATCAGCTTTCATGGTGATTGGCTTTTTTTCCAGCAGTACGATTTATCAGTAACTAACAAGTTCTACCACTACTCAAAACTCTCAAGCATGTACAAAGTGCCCTTCTTATGACCTTTTAACGCTGCACGATCCATTATATGAATCGACTGATGTTGCTTAAGTACCCTTAAGGTGACATTCATCTAATAGACAGTTGTACCTGAATCTGCTAGCAGGTAGTCAAAGTAGGTTGTTAATTGAGAAAAGGCCAATTAGCACTATCCCGTCACCAGCTGAGGTTTGTACATGAAGTACATCTGATTCAGTCTTTTACACAAATTTCTCTGGCAGTCGATATTTTCAGTCCCTTGGTGGAAAATGTGGCTGTATTTTGTAAGCCTTGGCTTGAACTGCAGATATACACTTACTAGAGGACTATAGAATTTGGTTGGATATTTGAGAACATTTAATTATTTTTTTATTATGATCTCCAATTGTGTTCAATTTTCACAAATTTCACACTATTTACATATACATCGATTCCGCTTACATCAAATCCAAGGTATCAAATACATGAAATGTAAAGATCAAATTTTGAAACTCTTAACTCTAAAGTCTAGTTCAGAACGGGTACTAGCTAGAAAATTAAACAAATTAAAGTAAATGTGGTGAACTCAACTTAGAGTAGGGCGAGTCTACTATAATTAGTAGATTATATAATAATATATACATGCATGATACTACGATAATTATAGTATCATGCATGTATATATTATTTTGATAAAGTACTACTAATATTCATATAACACAAACATGTAGTACAAGATGCCAAACTGCTCCAACATTGAAATGTCATATTTTTCTTCTTTTTTCCAGGTTACTGTAAACGCATTTAAGTTTGCATGGTTTTTATTTTGCACTAACAGAAAATAATGGAGTGTTCGTAGTGTTTTTAAGTTTTTGGCAGCGCTTTGGTCATTTTCTGCTACAGTATTGGACAAAAATGTACATGGTGGTATTATGTTCCTATTGAAACAGTCGCCCCGAAAACCGTGAACATAAAACCACCGCGAACATTTCTGCATTTACAGTATTATTTTCTATTTGACATGCATGAGGTGTAAAGAGAGTTTTGCTTGCACCATGTTGAGTCAAGCTGTAAAAAACCAAAGGGGCGAGAACTTCGCTCCCGGGATTAGAACCCATGCCAATCCCGATCCGCACGGCTTGGGAAATCAACGGGCTAACCACTAGGCTAAAAGGGCCGGACCAGTTAGACTGGTCAGTTAGTGGAGGTTGATCCCCACTGCTACAAAGCATTCTGATCCTGAGTGAAAGGCAATTACAGAAGGCCACTCCATAGTCACATTGTATGCCATAACAGCAGCCCTGGTCATACATGTATCACGATCATGATTGTGAACTGGCACATAAAAATCATAAGTTGCCAAAAGCAGATTGAACCAAAAGTGTTGCTTTGGCAGTTTGGGATTGCACAGGAAGGCATTGCCGAGACAGGAATGAATTAACTGGACTACGGTTATCATAGGATTCTGAAACAACAAGGAAGAAAAATTGTGAAAAAAATAATTATACCGGGAGTATAGAATGAATAAAAGATTTATTAAAGAAATAATAATTTTTTTAAAAGAATCATGACAGATCATGGAAATGCCAGTTAGCATGACAATACATATTAAGGTTACATTTCTTACTAGTATTAAGCAGTTGGGACATCATTGCACATGCAAAAGAGAACAGTCAAGCAACATCAAAGAAGATAAAAGAAACATCTGGCTTACATCTGTCTTATTTCAGATCCTCTGGGGCCAAAACTTGTCAGGATTTTAATGAAAATTTAATACTCAACTCAACTGAAAATCTCACATAATATTAAATGTTTCAAAGGACATGAATGACTCTTTCATTAAGAGTTTTTTTCACTCACGCAAAATTTGTCAAATATTTGGTAGTCCTTGAATGCTTAACTCCTCGCGGCTAAGGTACACCTTGTCCTGAGGAGAATAGTTGAAGGGCTGCCAAACTTTGACAGGTAATTTTCTTTTAGTTGTGTGAAAAGAACTCTAACAACCACGTGTGAAGGATAATTGAAATATATGACATCGTTCTGCCTTGAAGCAAATCTCCAGGGGTGGCTTCAGAGATGGCCTTGTCTGAACGTACATGTACTTTGAAGATGAGGTCAGGTCCAGGTGGTACTGACAAGATCTACTGGATAATGAAGATAGCTCCCTTGGGATTGGGGTATCATTCATTATTCACAATCCTCAGATTGCCTAGGCTAACACAATTTCCTGTGAAACAGAAATGTCACAATTCTCAAGAGGGTTAACATTGCATTTTTGGTTTCTTATGCACCACAATGCAAATTGCAAGAACGAAACTACAAGCACATGGTTTTTATGAAATCAATGCGATCATGTGTTCTTTCCAGATGGGTTTAAGTGCATCATCAGGCCACACCAATTTAATTTGTTGGTTCTCGGATTTTAAAGAAAATGCATAGAACTGGAGAAACATTGAAAACAGAGCCTGATGAAGACAAGACTTATATGCCTTTAGTTAGTGCATCATCGGGTCTTCCTCTTTTTCATGATGTCTTCTTGTCCCCTTAAAATGTCCAAGTAGTAGTATACAGTCAAACCTCCCCAAGGCGACCACCCGGGGGACCAAGCAAAAACGGTCGCGATGGACAGGTGGTCGCCATGAAGAAGATTCCACTCACAACATGTTTCCAGGTCGAGGTGTTCAAATACAGTGTACTACGTAGATGGATGGAAAATTATGTGATTTTAGGCAGCATGACCCTCACCAGGTTCAATTCTCATAGACATAAAGATCCTACAAAAATTATATTTTCCGTTATTGTTGTAATGTTTGTAACGTTATATCGTTAATGTTACTAGTACATCGTGTAAAAATTTTCGTCATAATTTTGACTACAAAACAATGTTTGCCACGATGATCTCACAGGGCCTCCCGCACATACGCACATACAATCAAAGTTTTAAGGCCTACGATAAATCCCTTGAAAACAAATGCTGACCCCAGCCTTTTTTGGGCGCCGATCGCTGGATAAAAGGGGCAAAAGGTTTTCGATCTGACAACTGAAGATGAACACGGAACGGTGTGATTTCGTCGCGCCGCGCCGCCAAGCTCTGTGCGACCACATCGAAAGGTAAGTCAGTGCACGGCAGAACGCAAAGCGTCCAATAAAATACATAAAGGTTTGTGAGATTCATGGAAATAAAAAGAAAATAAGAATATTAATTTTCATCAATAACGAGAGTATTTTAAATGTTCATACACAGAAGCGTCGTGTTTTACAAAGGTCAGCGGTACGCCAATTATCTGGGGCCGTGCCAAAACCAAGATGGCGTTGGGACCAAGAAACAACATGTTTCGCCCGATGTTTTGCCCGCCGCGAAGTCATTTTTCAGCGGAATTTAGTAAGATACACACATTTCTGTTGAAAATACAAGAAATGGCTGGTAATTTCTGTGAGATCTGACTTTTTGACGCCATGCACTACGTAATCGTTTTGAAAATAGAGTTTAAACCAAACCGAGCTTGCGGTAAACTATTAAGATTACGATGGGCACACCAACATCGATTTAAAATATTCACAAACATTTGTATTTACAATATTTATAGTGGGAACGTTTTATCAAATCACTTCATGGAGGAATCGATGCTATTCCATACATTTTTTTCCGCCAAATCCGACAGCAAAATGATCCGATGTCACCACATGCTTGGAAATGAGGCGGCCGCCATGGGCAGGGATTGTGCTCTGTGCGGTCATGGCGGTCGCGGTCGCGTGGGACGGGTGGTCGCCTTGGGCAGGCAGCTTAATGCTTGTGCCAGAGTATGGGGAAAATTTTGGGACCGAGAAAAAGCGGTTGCCATGGCCAGGTGGTCGCGTTGAAAAGGTGGTCGCCTAGGCAGGTTTGACTGTAATGAGTATTTGATTATGCTGCTACTGGGGTCCCTGACATAGGGGTGTGCAGCAGTCGGCTAGTCTTCACACCGTGACTTCCACGTGGCTCTGTCCAGCGGGCCCACTCTCAGGCTATGTTTGCGCACCCCAATGTCCTTCCTGACACACTCTAACCAGGATTTACTTTGTCCACCATGATCTCTAGATTGCTTACTTTAGCAACTGCAATTTGATGATGCTCTAACGAGTACGAAGGAAATGAATTGACGGGACTTTACCATGGCTAGAATTCAAATGTCAAGTCACCCAGTATGAGGTAGGGATGAGATAACAGTAACAGAAGTGCATTTACATAAGAAAGATTTTGGAGCCTGGCAGTCTGGGTGGCATGGGCTTGAAATGTAGTTTTGATCTTGTTGCAATTGTTCTTATCTTACGCACAGAAGCCTTTCATCAGCATGGAATGATCCTGGGTGCACCTTCAATGAATTAAAGATCAAAAGTTAGATATGTTTCATTTCACTATTTCACTCTAAGCCAATGTCTATAACATTACACTGTAAGCTCTGCTCTGTAATATTTACATTGTAGGTGCATGATAATGATCTGATGGTTGGTGGACTTTGGTGCCCCCCCCTCCCCTCAGGCAATACATTACGTTTGGCATACAGGTAGAAGGAAAACAATGTGAATAGTTGCTTGGTAGATTCTTCCTATTGGAGACAAATCTTTAGTTTTGAAATACCTTATTTGTTGCACAACCATCTTAAGGTAAAACACACCAAAGACCCTCCAGATTAATTTTGGAAAATCGGTTTGCACTTTGGACTAATGCTTGTAGCCTTTGACAGCTTATACTTACAGAGTTTATATTCTGTGAACAACTTCCTTGCCACTTAATAAATCATGTCTTTGAAAATTGAAAAATCCTCAGATTTTTTCAGAAAATCTTCAGATTTTATGGAAAACCTTCTGTCAGATTTTATGGAAAACCTTCAGATTGTTTGAAGGTATCTTTAAATTGTTTGAAGCAATCTTCAGATTGTTTTGAGATTGGTTTCAAACAATCTTCAGATTTTTTAATGTGATCTTCAAATTTATGTTTGAACTTTAATATTGATTAGTATGATATGAAAATTAATAAGAATGGTTTTATTGTTATCTGTTTTGTACTTTTAATGGGCAAAATGAAGTTCCTTTCACTAGCAACTTATGACTTTTTAGTCGAACAGTTCTTTGTGGGCTTCAACAGAGCAACCTGTCTTTAGATAGCTGATAGATACCTGTCTTTGAACACTACAGTCCCGTTTTGTATGTTACAAGCTGAATAAAACCAGATTCAAGTTGATAGGGTTGATCCACTCATACTATGATGGACCCCTACTCTAACTAATAAGTGTGGTGCATGGGTTCTTTAACGTGCTAGAGGTGTGGCTCTCCTCAAACATGTGACCTTTGCTTAATATATATAATAATGTCCCTCACCAAAGCTAAGGTACTCATTTTCACCAGTGAGTTAAGTGAGGAGGTTTTAGAGTGATGAGGGAATTAATGCATTCCCACCTTTCCCAAGGGCACAACATTTGAACATGCTAGGGATTCGAATCCGGAACTTATGATTCTGAGCCAACATTACCCAAACCTCAAGGCCACCTGAGAAACCACAATGGCCATGTATTGAGAACTTGATTGATTAATAGATGATTCCGTGAAAAGTAATTTTTCCAAAGGAATGAGATGTCATGAATTTCAGGTTTGTCCATAATTGTAAGTTGTCATATTTCCCATCAAGCTTTTTTACTTTGATGAAATATGTTGACCCCCTCAATGTTTGAGATGGAGCTAGTGGCCCAGTACAAAATGTAGTATAGAAAGTAACATTATACTCATTACACTCTCACTTATTTCCATTATATTATATGGCATGGCTGTCCATGCAGGTACTTAGAAGAGACTTGATACGTTGATGAAGGTTAGACATCCAGGTATAAGATAAGCCAAAAATAGTTCTTCAAGCAACTGGATAAAATTTTGAAACAGACCTTTTTAATACAGCATCCGCTGTCTTTCGTCAGTCTCCAAGTCCTTTCTTTAGTCACTGACAAAAGACAGCTGGTGCTGTCTGAAACATCTGACTGTTTCAAAATTTCATTCATTTGCTTAAAGAAGAGACTTGATTATACCTCAACACCACATTCCCACCCCACAAATATGTGTCATGCCTAAAGTGATTGCAGGACCCAGTGGAAAATTTCTCCCCAATGAAAAATGAGAAATACTACCCATGAATTTTGAGTAGAGCCAATATAATAAGGACTAGAAAAAAAATGACGCTGTTTTCAAATGATTGCAGGAAATCAGAGCAGAGACATCCAGAGACAGGGTGACATATTCTCTCCATTACACTGGATATGGTGTCTATGAATCAGACGCAGAAATTGTCGTGCCTTAGTGCTCAAAATATAATTTTTGGTTTAACATGCAAAATTGCATGTTGGCAAAAACTTTGCAAGTGATTTGAAAGATCTAAAACCTCCTTGATGTGATGTTACGTACAGAGCTCATATTTACAAGGCATTACATGTGTTGAATGAAAATACAACATGTATAAGTAACAAGGAAGAAATCAATAGTGTTATAATGGATTTTTAGATGAGAAAAAAAAAACTTGCTGGTAAGTTATTCTGGAAATGAGGGTACTAGTGGGATGCAGCATGAGACTTCCACAGTGAAAACATATTACAAGGTAATACAAGTATACAGGGCTCGAAATTCATTTTTGGAAATAGGTGCACTGGTGCACCCAACCAATAAAATTAGGTGCACAGAAAGAATTTTGGGTGCACCACAAAATATAGTTGAATGCCAGCAAAATTAAGTTAAACACTCTTAAGAACTTCAATCTGTAATTCTTTTTTTTATCTATGCTAGCTTCAGCTAACTATAGCTAACTTCAAAATTTCAGTAATACATCAAATAAAGTACAACTGTTACTGTAACAGTTACAAATTATGTTACTTTTTTTCTGATACTTAGCATTTCAAGAATATTCTGTAAACTAGTGTGCAATAGTACCTTTATTTCTCAAAGGCCTATTGCCTACAAAAATATCTAGGTGCACTAGTGCACCCACTGTCAAAAATTAGGTGCAAAGCTCCAATTTTGGGTGCACACAGGTGCGCATGCACCCACTATTTCGAGCCCTGTATTGTATACCTGTATTTTCAACATGCAAAATTGCACGTTCAGAATATTTTTTTTAAGTTCAAATCTTGAAAACAGCGTGCAAGTTGTACATCGCACATTTATGTTTCGAGCCCTGTATGTTGTGAATGAATAGACATGTACGCACTAAGTGCATTGCCACCAATAGATATTTACGGGGAAAAATGACCAATATCATCTTGCACATAAAACATCCCAGATCATATTTCAAAGCAGCATAACCAGGCAATACATATGTTATATAGTGCCTGTTTTATATTTCAGACGAATAGTGTTTGGCAATCATTCAGTTTCCATCAAAAAGTTTCCATAAATCATTTGTTATAAACAGCAACGTTGTTTGAGGCTTATTAGCCTTTATATCTGCAGGTCAGGCTGCTATTATTTCCATTCCAGCAGTGTGGATATAAAACAGTTCAAGGTCCATTTGTATCCAGCAGTTTGGTGTGCATTTATATTCACTGCGTGTCACAAGCAGTTTTAGAACCTTTCAGTCCCATTATTCACACTGTATATTGATTCCACACTAAGTTTGCAGAGACACGGAAGTTGTCTAAAGTGATTTACTGGCCGAAAATACTGTATGATTTATTAGATAAGGTATCTGACACTGTATTTTATATTTAGTCTTGATACATCAAAATTGGGACTTTTATAACCCAAATCATCTGTTATGATAATATCATATATGGTAGAATACAATTCTGGATTGAACATTGACAGCTATGTCATTTAGTCACAGAATTAGCTGCATGCGTACTCTGCCTATAATGATTGTAATCCCATTGAAAAACATTCTGTTACATGTTTATGTATTGGTTACTATAAAATAATACAGAAATGTTTGTGGTGGTTCTGTGAAATTTGCCCTCCTACCCCCTTGTCTATACTATTGTCTCAAATGGCAACTTAAAACCACTGCAAACACTCAGTTTTCTCCCTACCACGCAATTGAAACCACACAAACTTAAATGCATTAATTTTACAGTATTGGGTGGGCCGACTACTCTCTCTTTGCAGCCATGCACTGGGACTGAATTGTGAGGAGCTTACAATAAATCTTGTTGGGGCTAGATCGCAAGGGTCTGGAGCAGCTGCCATTCGGCACTAACTCAAGTGACATCAATACAGTTACAATTGCCCCATGTGTGGCCATACAGGATGTGGGTTTTGAACCACTCACACCAGGAAGGACCCCTACTCTTTTCAATAAGTGCGGTGGGTTCTTAAACGTGCTCGAGGTATATAAACATGTGTATCATGTAGCAGTTCCATTCTTTCCAATGTAAAATACTTCCCTGAGACTACACACTGTCAGCTTTAAGTTACTTTTGTCTATTAGAAGAGGTCATTGCATGCAGGTCACATACAACAGTCACTCTACTAGGACAGCAAAGAGTTTATTTTGAGCTCATTGAAATTACCAATCTATCAATTCAGGTTTAGGTATTAAATTGTGTGTCCTGATTTGATCTTTCTAAACCTCCCCAGGCAAACAGAAGGGATGGTTTATCCTATAGGACCTATACAGTATATAGAGAGGATTAAAAGAGTTACCAGAGAGGAAAATTGAATTTTGTTTCTTCTTTGATAAGATCTAAAACGTGAACGCCTTTGTCAAGTACCTATTATTTTCCTGTCAAGACTGTCGTCTTCACTCTTTCTATAGAGTATTGGTGAGTATTATCAGATGAGTGGGAACTTGAGGCACTGCTAAGGGCTACTCCATTATCATTTTTCAGTCTGGAAGAATTTTCCAAATCAATTCAAGGGCTTTATCTAATATAACAGCTGCAGATAGATTATTATGATTAAAGCTGAAGGGGATTCTTGAAAAACGTTTTCTTTTACTTGCCACCAAGGCTTGTGAATTTTTGCTAAATGGGACACTGAATAAAATAGGTAGTTCTATTCCTTTTTGAGGCTGTAGGGTCAATGGGTTGTTTATAATCCACTATGACTGTGTCTAGGTCATGGTATTTGAAGGTGGAGGACAACCCTTTCCTTCCACCACTTTTTACCACCAAGTCAGTTACCCATTTTTACACCTGGATGGAGTGTGGAAAGTCACGTTAAGTGCCTTTCCCAAGGGCACAACATCGGTGGCATGTCAGGGGATTCAAAACCGGGACTCCAGGTTGTGGGCCAAACACTAGTACTCCAGCCATTGCTCCAACATTACGCCACTTAATATGCACAATGCATCTTTAGCCTCAGACCAGTCTGTTTTTTTTAGTAAGAATGTCAATCCCAGACAGTTATATAATTTATACTACAGTGCCCTTAACCAAGTGATTACCAAATTAACCCACAGACTAACAGTAACTGTTTTTCATAATTGATGGATGCACATTATAAGTAAGGGTTCTAAAGATAGAGGAAAGGCTGACTACCTAGAAATGTCACGTTGAAGGCTTAAGTTCTTTCAATGAATCAGATAAAAAACTAATTTAAAAGTTCCATGGCGTAATGTCATACCTGTGTTCCTTGCCTTCGTTTCTACAGTAAGCCAAAAACTGGTTCAACCTTTTACAATTGCTAGCTCCATCAAATATACTGATTTGGGTACTTTGCCCCTTGTACAATCATGATTGTCATGCCATTCATTCTCTGACTGAGGGACATTGTAATTTATCATGCTAGTCGCAGATAGCCCAGCGTGATAGTGGTCACCTAATCTTGTACCGTGTCATCAAATGTCATCTAAGAATTCAATAATTGTATTCCCTTCCCTCAATAATGTTTGCCTTCTTGTACTGTGTCATCAAATGTCATCTAAGAATTCAATAACTCAAAAAACAGTCTTCCCTTCCTTGATATATAATGTTTGCCTTCTTGTACTGTGTCGTCAAATGTCTGATCTAAGAATTCACTTACACTGTATAATGTCTTCCCTCCCCTGATATATAATGTTCACCTTCTTGTACCGTGTCATCAAATGTCATCTAACAATTCAATAACTGTATTCCCTTCCCTCAATAATGTTTGCCTTCTTGTACTGTGTCATCAAATGTCATCAAAGAATTGAATAAGTGTCTTCCCTTCCCTCAATAATGTTCACCTTCTTGTACTGTGTCATCAAATGTC
This sequence comes from Branchiostoma lanceolatum, assembly GCF_035083965.1. NCBI lineage: Eukaryota > Metazoa > Chordata > Leptocardii > Amphioxiformes > Branchiostomatidae > Branchiostoma > Branchiostoma lanceolatum. Next base: position 26,270,127 of record NC_089722.1, on the reverse strand, counting down.
ATCTAAGAATTGAATAAGTGTCTTCCCTTCCCTCAATAATGTTCACCTTCTTGTACCGTGTCATCAAATGTCATCTAAGAATTCAATAACTGTATTCCCTTCCCTCAATAATGTTTGCCTTCTTGTACCGTGTCATCAAATGTCATCTAAGAATTCAATAACTGTATTCCCTTCCCTCAATAATGTTTGCCTTCTTGTACTGTGTCATCAAATGTCATCTAAGAATTGAATAAGTGTCTTCCCTTCCCTCAATATTGTTCACCTTCTTGTACTGTGTCATCAAATGTCATCTAAGAATTGAATAAGTGTCTTCCCTTCCCTCAATGTTGTTCACCTTCTTGTACTGTGTCATCAAATGCCATCTAAGAATTGAATAAGTGTCTTCCCTTCCCTCAATAATGTTCACCTTCTTGTACCGTGTCATCAAATGTCATCTAAGAATTCAATAACTGTATTCCCTTCCCTCAATAATGTTCGCCTTCTTGTACTGTGTCATCAAATGTCATCTAAGAATTAAGTGTCTTCCCTTCCCTCAATAATGTTTGCCCTCTTGTACTGAGTCATCAAATGTCATCTCAGAATTCAATAATAATTGTATTCCCTTCCCTCAATATTGTTTGCCTTCTTGTACTGAGTCATCAAATGTCATCTCAGAATTCAATAACTGTCTTCCCTTGTAGGTGGATTCATGATTACCAAGACGCCTGCATCGATAAGCTGGAGAGGTTCCTTCGCGGAGAAGACGTCTCAAAGAGGGGGCGGCTCAGCAAGATGAGTAGTAAAGACGAAGAAGTATTTGACACGCCGCGGTACCGACTCCACAGGATGGGCAGCAGTGATAGCATATGAGTGGAATGTCAATAGTTGGATGACTGATGTGTGATCATCTTTCCCCTGTCAACTTGAACTTACATGAGTGTACACTGTGCTAGCACTGCTGTTCTGGGGTATGTTTTACTGGCGATGATGGCATGGCAACCTTACTAGAACATACTGTTAGGGCTTAGAACCTCCTGTTGAATCCCAAATGGGTAGAGATGGTAGCCACAGTGTGGCATTTGTTATGGTCCTTCATTTGTACTTTAGGCCACACCAATTTTATATTGGGGTTCCCTGATTTAAAAGAAAATGACTTTAAAACGGAATGTGCATGAGGGTCTGAGGTGTATGTGTATGTTTTGGTGCTTTCTATAGTTTTAGGGAGTGAATGCAGTCATAACAGAAGCTATACCCCACAGCCCTCTGTTTTCATTATTTCTTGCTCCATCTTTAGTTCAAAATGTCTGAGAAATATAGTTGGTTTGGCCAATAAATATAGAACTAAGAGAGACAAACAGAAATGCATGGTGTGTGATATGAAGGGGACCATATTTATTGGATGAAACTTACACACACAGACTTAAGTTGACTCATGCATGCATTTTGCACTTGAAAGGAGCCGAGGCTTAAATTGACAGTAATTACTTCGAGAGAGATTAAACATAGTAATTGCACTGGAAATCTGTATTTCCGTTGTAGAGATCAATTGTGATGTTTATTTCTTGAAGCATTAGTCTTAAATCCCTTGTGATTTTCACCTTGTTCATTGGGTTCAGTTCAGTTGACAATTTGTATGAACATCAAAGCCTTACAGTCTTAATCCCCAATCTCATCACTGGATGCGTTGACGGTGTTGCTGCATCCTTAACTGGATTTAACTGGATTTATGGTACCCTTGACCAGGGCTGTCTCCAGCTTTGAATATTTTTCCGTCACACTCATTGTTTGGAAGCCCATGTTGTTGATTTTCATCGTTAAATCTATTTAAAGCTTACAAAAATACATTTTCATTGATTTCATGTCATTAAGTTCTCTTGGACGGACAGGGTAAAAAAAATGTCGTCCCAACGAGCAAATTTTCGTTGGGGGATGGGTCCTGGAGACAGCCCTGCCTTTGACTTTATATTATGGGAACATAATGTAAAACGTACAAGTATATTAACTAAAAAGACAACAGAACACACAAAGCATAACAAGCTTTGTTTACTATCAATGGAATTCGTTGAGTGCGCTGTCAAATTGCTCGGACGTGTGCAGCAAGGTCACCACCATGCAGGGGGTCACGTGAAGGTAGCAGGAAAGGACAATCATATTATTAAGTTGTTTTTGTGAGCAATCAATAGTGGACTTTTTTGTCAGCAGTTGACAAAGCAGTGAATGCACAAAGACACGATTTCAATCAACATGACGATATTTTATTAACCACAAATAGTCACTCTGTTATACCACCAACATCAGAAACATCATACATGTATCCAATAAATTAGATTACTATTATATGATAATCATATATCTATGCAGTTTGCACATAACTGGACCTGCTGACATACTGCAGTTTCAGTTTATGTTTTTTGTTGCACGATCATTGAATCTAGATTATAATTTTATGACAAACAAAACTTGTCTTGTACATGTCTGTAGTATATACTATATAATTTGTCAGTTTTCTAAAGCTCACATGCCAATATCTGTGTGCTTTTTGCCATTCAGTAATGCAATAGGGAAATGCAATTTGATTAACATCTAATTTATTTCAATTTGGCACGTTGTGTTTCTTTATGTTAACGTTGATGTCAATGTTAAAGAAATTTCACCCAATCACCAGTCTGTGGACTGCAAACTGAAGTAGTCATGGCACAAAGGTAGAGAACAACTACAAGTTTACAAGAAAAACTAGAATTGTGTGCAACAATGAACTTATACAAACCAGCATCAATAATATACAATTAATAGTTTGCCTTCCACAACGGATGGCCGTCAAAAGTACATGTAATACAGATGACAAAATTCAATTTACATGCACTTGTACTTGACATTGTACATAATTCCACTATAATTGCAATTTAGGATACCAATGGCTTCACAGATAACTTGGTTAATATTAGACAGTGTGTCAACAGCAGAAGAGATAACATCACACTCAAAGTTAACTATGTAAAGTAAATATTATGTACAATTAGAAATATCACTGCTTTTTGTGTCAAAATATGAATTGTGAAAATCATTATAATTTGCATTATTGTTTAGCTTTGACAGCATATAGCTAGTCAACTCTATGCAAATGTATAATTGTGTTCTAGATATCAGGTAATTACTGTAACAGCAAATAAAAAAAAATTAAAGTAATTCAGTAACAGTGATATTTAGATATCTCCAGCTATAGATATTTGCAGCAAATTCTAGACAAAAGTCTAATGATATTCTAAAAGAAAGGAGGCAAAATGCTAGATTCACATGACAGTATATTAGTTTAACTTAGTTTACCACGTGGGAACTCAGAGAGTTTACATTAATGTTGCAATGACCAAATCCAAGCTTGAAAGTTGTGTCTTAGTTTGGTACACTGTTTTGTGGCATGCCTACTGCTGCCTTGTACATTGATTGATCGTGTGTAGACTCCAATTAAACATGACGAAAAAGCACTTTGGGAGTGTAAGTCCTTTTCACTTTTACATATACAAAAGAATCACAAAGATATCCGTGTATAATGTCTCTGAGTTATTCTGTTCATGCACACCAACAGTGCGCGCGCACATATACACACAGGCACGCACACGCGCACGTACACAGGGAAATTCTGGATTAAATAGACTGTCTTCTTTCCAGGGACTTGTAACGTTACTGTTAGTCAAGATGATATTTTATAGAGTATTTTGAAACAGGTGTATGTATTATCGTGTGAAATACTTGATCACAAATGAGATGTATGGAGTGAAAGTCATCTTAACTACCTTCAAAAGAGTATTAAAATGATTTGGGCTGAAGAAAAGGACGTTGTATCTCTAGAATATCATCAAAATGCTCGCCCGGCAAGTACGTCGAACCCATGGTTACATAGCCACTGAAAACATAGCCACCGGGGAAATAGTATTCTGAGCAGATACATAACGTTACATGCCTATCATTGAGGAAAAGTACAGCACAGAATGCTTATACGTCAGAACTATCAGCTACTTGACTGTCAAGGCCAATATGACTGCATCGAAAAGCACTTATCGATTGACCTTCACACTACTTAGGTGTCATCGTGTACATTTGGCCCCCATTACACCTTAACGTAGCGGGTTAAGCAGCAGTTACAAGTCAAAGAGGGAAACGTAACATAGTTTGGCTGCTGCCCAAGTCCATACTTCACGGAGCTACTTGCCATGGGATGGCATCACGTGTAATCTATGTCTTGTGACTAAAAGCTTGTGTTCACTAACTGGTTGTGACATTTGTTTGGGCTGCATGCCGGTACGGTAAAATCTAAATTATTATGTATCACGAGAGTGTATGTCTATGGGTTTTGTGTGATTGTGATTTGAACTATGAGAAAACACCACTGGCTGGATTGCCATGGAAAGTGCCATATTCTTGATCCTCGTGCGTTCCAGACACACACTTGACTTGCCATTTAGACTTATTTGAATCATTTTAATTTAATCTTTTAATTTCCTTTTAAGTTTGCATGATAGGAACTTAAAAGTGAGTTGTGGAATTTGGCATACATACATTGTGGTAGATCATACATTTGTCTTTTAACTCTATGGCCACAACACACATAGCCTTATGTCCTTAGATTTGAAGAATTTTCAATGAGTTATTCCAAAGGGCGGTGCATGTTCGGTGTCTTTGTGTGCTTTGGTAGAATGATCCTGGAAATTTTAGAGCTTGGGGAATTATTCCAGGTCGGACACCTTATTGAGATCTGAAATTCCTTTGAAGTGTTTGTGTGTATATGGATATATGTCATGTATCTTGATTGTCGGCCAGAATTGGGGATTTTGTCGATTATTTGTAAGTAAAACCTGTATCTTAGAGCGTCGTCTCTTGAACATTATTGGGAGTTATGACTACGGTGGTCACGACACGCTTCACCCTATTCCCATTGCCATTGATGGCATTCACTCTCATGCTTGTCAAAGGGCTGGAGTGTGCAGTGGCAGTGCCATTCTGTACTTCGTCCACTGCTCTGTCCCGACGGACCATGGTCACGGCCAGTGACGCTGGCCGTGACCCCGAGCCCAGTCGAAACGTCTGCCTGAAATGCTGCCTGAAGTTCGTTGTAAAGAGTCCGTACACAAGCGGGTTGATGAAGCTGTTAGCATAGGCGACCAGGTGGGCAATCGGGTAGCCGTAGTGGTGGAGATTAGCCTTCTGCTGAAGGCTCAGGTTTCCGAAGTCCTCCAGTAACCAGGAGATGTAGAGCGGCATCCAGGTCGTTGCGAACACCACGACGAGTGCGATGGCCATACGGACGACTCTCATCCTGCAGGCTGAGACGCCGACGGGGACCGATGATGTCTTCCCGCTTGCGGTGCTCCGCAGGCTGCCGTCAGCGCCTCCCGGACGTGGCTTGAACCAGACTTTGGTTGCGATCTTGAAGTACAGTAAGCTGATTGTCACCAAGGGCACGACATAGCACAGGCTAAACAACGCGGCCGTGTAGCCCTGCCGTGAAGCCTCAGATGACCAGAACTCGCCGCAGATGTGGAGGGTGTGGTTCTCGTACAGCACCTCTTTCTCGTACGACACGACTGCCTGAGGAGCCATGATGGCTGCCGAGGCGATCCACACCCCAAGGATCACCAGCAGTGTCTGCTTCTTCGTCAATCGCTCTTTCTGCGGATGAATGATGACAACGTATCTGGAGAAACACACAGAATGTTCATAGAAATGATGAGACGTTATGTAACAGTGTGGTTCAAGCACCCCTTACTGACCAGTCTAACCGGTCCGGACCTTTTAGCCTAGTGGGTCAGTAAGTGGCGCTTGAACCACAGGTTACAGTTAATTTTAAGGTAACTCAGTTATACAAGTATCGCATTGTAAATTTAGACAATACAAGTTTGAAGCTCGATGAAGTTCAACTTCGATGTGCAGTTCTTAGATACCATGAAACATCGGCAGTGGTTAATGTTTGTGTGAGTTTGCTTGCTAATATATATTTGATTATGCTGACGGATATATTATAAATAACACTACTGTACTTTATTTGTAACTTGCCTTGCTTTAGCTAATACCAGATTAGTTGATAGGCTGGAGCTCATCATTGTTGAATAGCGGAAACGAAATTAGAAAAGTGACTACAGAAAGATTGAACCTATCGTCCATTTTATCCAGCATTGTTACTGATTGTGTAACATAGCACGCACTTGCTTCAAAGAAACAGACATCATAGTGGCAATCTGAGGAAGAGCAATTGTCCGTAAAAGTCATTTACGTAACAGTAAGATACCAATGATGTAACGGTCCCTCTGGCCGACTGAAATTGACGATACATACATTTCACTCGAGCCAAGAGCAATTCAATATAACATCTGATAGTGGACACCGCGCTATAAATTTTGTTTCGCGTTGTAGCAATTCATTAAATGTTTGACTTTGAGGAAATTGATCAAATTAAACAAGCGTGGCATACCTCATCCAGATAACCGACCAACTGCAAGCTTTTAAGAGTTTATTGTCGACAGCAAAGTATTACACTCTTTTCGGTTGGATTTTGATAATAATCATTATACGGTCGTATTTAGATCCTGCCTTAATGACCTTATTTCTAATTTCTCTCGATGTTGATTCTTATCATCAAATTTCTAGGAACGGTTTCATAAAACACACCTAAATGTAAATGCATTAAACATATCGTTGATATCACCAGCTATCATGTGCTTTGGTCGAATAATCCTGGCAATTTTAGAGATTGGGGAATTATTCCAGACCGAACACCTTTTTGTGATCTTAAATTCCTTTGGAGTCTTCGTATGTGTAGATATGTATGCCATTTATCTTTATTGTTGGCCAGAATTGTGGATTTTGTCGATTATTTGTGATCTAAAGGAAAAACATATATCTAAGAGTGTCGTCTCTGGAACATTATTGGGACTTCTGACTACGGTGGTCACGACACGTTTCACCCTGTTCCCATTGCCATTCACGGCATTCACTTTGAGGCTTGTCATAGGGCTGGAGAATGCTTTTAAGAGTTTATCGTCGACAGCAGAGTATTACACTCTTCTCGGTTGGATTTTCATTAAGGGGGTGATGATAATAATCATTATACGGTCGTATTCAGATCTTGCCTTAATGACCTTAATTCTAATTTCTCTCGACGTTGATTCTTATCATAAATTTTCTAGGAACGGTTTCATAAAACACACGTAAACGTAGATGCATAAAACATATCGTTGATATCAGCAGCTGACAAAAGACCCTGTAATCAGCCCTTTGAGCCTGTAATCGCCCTGCTCAAAAATCAAATCACAACATACACGTCAGTTCCACAGACTCAATTTGCCTCAATTACCTTGCACCACGTCCTGCATTGACGACGATTGTTGGTTAGTTAAAGAATATTTGTCCCACGCCTACCGGTGCATGAAGCGGTGCCCGTCTCCGTTTTATGTTATACCTTATCACTTCAGCAGAGTGCAAGTACTTAAGTCATCTGGTAGATTGGCGTCAAAAATAGTCTCTATGAATTGGTGAGATGAGAAGATGAGAGGAAAGGGAGCATTAGAAGTTGCTGCACGTTTGTCCACAATGTTCATTCATAACGACGGCCTGGCCTTTGCCGTCGTTGCATTGACAAGGCGTTTGGTGCTGTTATTAACCTGATGCGCGACACCTTTCACGGAATGGGTGTCATCCAGCAGACCCAGTTATTACCTTCGCTGACTGGAACGACGTTGAAAACTCGCAAAGGGTCAATAGATTTTATCTATGATTGAAGAGATTACGGTTTTAATGGAGGTTCAAACCGTTCACTTCATGATTGACAGGAGATTGGCAGTTCGGCTCCGTGGTGTGTCATTTGGCGAGTTGTTATTAAAGTGCCCAGTCAATCTGCATTAAATCAGATAGGCCCTTCGGCGTTGAAAATGAGCGGCCTTGCAAAGGCATCATAACAAAAAGTCACGGAGTCAGCTTAAAATGTTTCCCAACACCAGAGCTTGTGGCACGGAGAAACTTTGACAGGATTGTAAGAAAATGTAGAACAGACAACTGAGGTGAAGCATGGTGTTTTTGTTTTCAAGTAGCTAACAGTAGTGACGTGCGGCTTCCCTGCGGCTCGCGTTTTCAGCAAAGTACACAAGAACACCTACTCTCAATACGTGCGTTGGGTTCTTTTGGTACAGAGCTTTGGCTTCCCCATACACGGAACTGCTGACTATACGTCCCTATCCGAAATGACAAAATCATTGGGCTACCTGCTGACTCTCCCCCTTATCTAGCAAGCAGACGCGAGAGAGCTACCCGGAGAACTCTTGAAAACATCCTGCAGGACAGCACTTATTCTCTCAGGACTACCCCCTCAGACAATCACTACAACCTCCGTAGGGAAAGACGCCATCAATCACTTGGGGAACACTTGGAGAACACTTGGAGAACACTTGGAGAACACTTGAAAGCATCCTGCAGGACAGCACTTATTCTCTCAGGGAATTCATGACTACCCCCCCCCCCCCAGACAATCGCTACAACCTCCGCAGGGGAAGACGCCATTAATCACTTGGGGAACACTTGGAGAACACTTGGAGAACAATTGGAGAACACTTGAAAACATCCTGCAGGACAGCACTCATGACTACCCCCCCCCCCCCCCCAGACAATCGCTACAACCTCCGCAGGTTAAGACGCCATCAATCAACGATCAGCAAAAGCAAAAGACATTCAATGTCCTTCATACCATGACCCCTACGGTAACGACTCTCAGTAGCCCACGCATCGAATATCTAACACCTCAGTCTAAGCTAGAGGTTGTAAGAGAACTTTCCGTTGATTTTGCGGAACGTTTACCTTATATATACACGGAGACTTCCCCCAGACTGACCACTTGTAACGAACACTTATAACTTTTTATTCTATATGATTACGTTTTCATAATTATCATATCGTCGTATTACTACGCCTAGAATATTTTAGACTTGTTGCGTACTACAGAGTGATTTTAAATTCGTAGCTGTTTTGATGATTACAGTTAATGTTTATTTATTCTAAGTGTTCCACTGACAGTATGCAGATGAGCATGCAATTCAGCCGTCAGGCTGTCATATGCTTTTTTGTGCAATAAGCCAAAATCTAAGCCCAAACTTTCGTACCTCTGCCCTCTGGATCGAAGGGATGATATGTCAGTAATAATGTCACCTTAATCGGTTAAGCTATGGTCACACTAAACTCACGTCGTACCTACGATGGGGTTTCTTCCGTCATGACAGCGCCGTACGTCGTACGTTTGGGAAAAACCGGGTGCAATAGTTAACACATACAAAGTGGTGGTCACATATAACGTAGGTACATCGTACGATGTTTTTTTTTAGTGTTAGGTACACTAAAAGAAACATCGTACGATGTACCTACGTTATATGTGACCACCAATCGCAGGTAAATCGCAGGTAAATCGCACGTAAAAGTAGCCATCGCCGAGCGTCCTACGTCGAAAAATACAGCTAAAGATGATTTTGAACATGTTCAAAATTTTCCCTCCGTCGCCGTACGATCTTTATTGCCCCCAATACAGACTTCACTACGGCCTTCTTTTTATACCAATGAGGTGAAAAATGTACACATTTCGATCGTTTTCTGATGGTTTCAGTTTTCCCTGATATTGCCGATGTTGTTGAAAAGTGCAGCCACCAGAGCACAGTGGCAACCGTTGTACAGCGTGCCCGCTGAAGAGCCGGCTTTCAAGGCTATTATTTTCCACGTGTCAGATCGAGTATCGCGCGCAGGTGATGCATACGATTGTTTCATGGCTATACACACGTGGGTTCATAATTATATCAGACCTCAGTCCCACCCTGTCTCTACTTTTATTTTGCCAAGAGAACAGTTTGCGGATGGCCCAGAGAAAGAGTATGACAGGCCAGTGGTATTGTCCATCAAAAAGAAAGCACATAATAGGCATGAAACGTCAAACAAAGACTGAAACTGAAAAGAGAGACAGGATAGGACTGAGGTATGATCTAATTATAAACCCAGGTGTATACAGACATAAAGCAATTATATGCGCCTGGTTCTGGACCTGACACGTAGAAAAAAATCTAAACTTGGAAGCAGGCTATTCTACGGGCGCACTGTTTTCTGGTTGCTATTGTCTTATGATGGTTACAATTTGCATCAGCATCGGCAATATATCAGGGTAACTAAAAACATCAGAACATGGTCTAAATTTATGAATTCGTCACCTCATCATTAGATAAAAAGGCCGCAATAAAGCCTAAATATGAGGCTATAAAAATCGTACGACGTTGGATGAAATTTTGAACATTGCCCGACGCTCTGCGATAGCTGATTTTACCTACGATTTACCTGCGATTTACCTGCGATTTACCTGCGTTGTACGGGAAATGCATCGTACGTGCATCGTAGGTACGACGTGAGTTTAGTGTGACCGGGGCTTTACTGTTTTACCAATGCAATCGTGTACGGGCACACTGGGACAGCCCTTAGAAATGGACATCCTTTTGAAATTCACCCACCGTCGTCCGATCTTTCTTTTCAAAGTTAAACAAAAGTATCAGCAGCTATCGTATAATTGCTACCTGGCCAAGTGCTTTACTTCAGGCAGCGTGCATCAGTTTTCCTTATCACTACACACCACCAACGTGAAACTACACTGGCTTTCATGGAGCTTGAGCTCAAAATCCTGCTGTTTTTTCTTTCCAGCTGTTGAGCCGAATACCTCAGCGGAACAACTAGAGACGTCTGGAAATAGAGAAAGATCTGCCGCTGTTTGGTGCAGGTGGCGCATGAAGTAGATATCTATAGTAACGTTACTTTCAACACTCAAGTTCAGTTGGCTGATTACCTACCTGTCAACTGCGATGGATGTCAGTGTGAACACGGACGCTCCAACAGACAGGCCCTGGGCCAAGGCTTTCACTCGACACATGGCGTCACCAAATACATTCTCTGAAAACATAGGAGAGACAACATAAAACGTTAGTTATTATCTTCTTACTGTTATGCAACACAAGTAAGTCACTCATCGAATTTTCGGCTGTGTCCATTGGTCTTCTTTAGGAATTTGACCCACTTTTCTGACGCGCATTGATATTCGGTAGGTCCATGTTACGTAGGATATCGATTGGGGTGCCAGGAAGTCGATACCTACCAGCGTCCTGGTTCAACAAAATACGTGATTTTAAAAGACAAAGGTACGACGTATCATAAGAAATGCATATCAAGCTCGAGACATATGATTTGAAGCATACTGTAAATGTAGAAATGTTCGCGGTAGATGTATGTTCGCGGTTTTCAAGGTAAGCTCTTCGCCGCGAACCTAAGACCACCGCGATCCCCCCTACCGACTTAATTAGCTTGTCTACTATTGTCTCAACCACTAACTTAAAACCACCGCGAACACCCCATTTTCTCCCAATCGCGAAATTAAAACCACGCAAAACTTAAATTCATTACATTCCTCTCCGGTTACTTCTTTTCACATCACCAATGCCGATGTATCGGTGGACAATCTACCACCTTACTCAGAGCAATGCTTTTCTTTTGTTACATAAGACGTTCAGGCGAAAGGGAGTAATTTGTATTCAGAAGGTGACGCTATCTTTTAAACCGTGAGCGACGACATAATCCACGACTTTGATCGACATTTGGTTCTTCTGTCGTTGGCATGATTCCAGGATTATCAAAATGGGCTTGCTTAGTGTGCTTTTATAATTTGTGATTAAGCAGCGGCTGTGTATGCATTGATGATTACGGAATTTATAATGAGGATGAATAATGTAGTTGACATTCGACGAAGCTCATTCGATCTACATTAAGTCTTATACATATAGGGCAAGATTGGACAGACCTACAGTTTGTTTTTTCTTACAATAATGCCGTTCGTAACACGACGTGCCTGCCATGCATATGTCAGATATAACAGTTAGCGTTATGTAGCTTCTGATAGGCATTGAAAATTTGGAGAACATTGAAGTATGCCGCTCATTGTGGTTGTCGAAAAAACATGTGGCGTTACAAAGAACCTAGATTCTCACTTGAGAAAAAAACAAAACAAGACGCGTCAACTGCATATATGGAAACGTTCTTTCCTTCAACAACACATTTAGAAAGGACAACCAAAAATAGCATTGTCATCCTGCCTTGCTCTTTGACGTCACACACGGTACTTCTGACGTCAGACACAGGAAGAACAAGAAATTGATGAGTTTCAAAAGAGGGATTTCTGGTTCATCTTGTCATGTGACTTGTGTCAGACGTCAGAGGTACAGTGTGTGACGTCAAAGAGCAAGTCAGGATGACAATACCATCTTTAGTTGGCTCCAATACCACCCCCTAATACCCAGTTATTTATCAGCCTGGCGAGACAACTCACCGGTACTCTTTAGTGAAATAGATAACAACTTCTTTCAGGTTCTAATTTTTTCTACTAAAACTAGTCACTTTTAAAGAAAGAGAACTAAGTATATGTGTGCTTATGTTCGTGTGTGCGTGATGGGGTGACCTAGAAACGTATACTGTGGAATGTAACCGCAATCGACAGTCCCGTATTTAGCTCTCAAATACACTTAGCGAATAAGCCTGTATACAAGTAGACTCTGAGAAGAGTGGAAGAAAACGTGTAGAAGAAATTAATGGCTTGATTCCGTCCATAGGAATCGCATCCAGAATCGCACAGATGCACTAGTAGAGATCCTGACGGGCCATCTGTGAAAGGGAACGTGTTGGGAAATTGAATATCACTGAATGGGCGGGATGTTCTTCTGACGATAAACCCATACGGCAAATGTTCCCATTTAGCTTACGGCCTACGCTTCTTGATAAGTTACGTGGCAATACCGGGAAGGTCACATATAGGTGAAGATTTGTGAAAATTTCATCCGCGAAATGAAACTTGTGCAATTTAAAGTTACAGGCACGTACAGTTTATATTTCATATAATAAACGTGTCATATTACAACGGTTAACATCGGTGTAACCTTATTAGAATTCCCTGTACGACGTGTGCTGAGAGGGTGAACGAGTAACACACATCAAGCACATCTGTAGGCTCGAAACATCTGTAAGACATGTAATGCGTATCAAGTACATTCATTATGTAGGCTAGAAAGCGTGTGGCACTGTGTTTTTCTAATGAGCTCTAAAGTAGAAATAAAACAAAAAGGAATGAAGGCATCAATAAGATTACTTGTAGAACCAAAGACTGTTTTGATCTGATCGTTTTTGAAAGTGTACTACATGGTTTGTGTCTAAAACTACGTAATTATTGTTGGGCTTGGCTTCGGTTTAAACTTGAAGGTACGCATCGCTTACAGATAAATAACGTTACCAATTATCATCCAATTTATTCAAAATGTATTTACTTAAAACGCACGGACATAGCCAAATGTTTAACCCACGGGAAGTAATATCAGCTCTTCTGAAAAGAAAATACATGGTCTGTAATTTTTTCTCCGCCTGTTTAACGCCGTGTGAGCATGTATTTATACCAGATACTGAGGTCTATGATGAAGAATTGTGATAGGGCTACCCATTATCGTCCTCGTCAGTCTTTCTCCTTCTAGTGCTATATTTGGAGAACATAGGCCAGAAAATAGTACACATCAACCGTCGAAAGTAGTCTACAGACAAATGATAGTAAAGTCACTATGTTTGACCCGCCGCGTGCTTGACGCGATGGAAGAAAACAATGTTGCGCAGTAAATTTCACCGACATGAGCGGCACGTGGCGTTCACGTGATAAACGCATGGCCATAATGTTTTGCCGTGCAAAATGTACCATCGGTGCGGGGGTCGCTAGGTTGTATCAAACCTGCTTAAAACCTCGAATCACCAGGGATAGTCTGATCATCAAAGAAAGGGTTAACGTCAGCTATAGCTATTAAAAGATTTTAGCTATCGTGTCTTATCACCCATGTATTATACAGACTAATTTACGGAAGAGTTTTACAGAAATCTTACATACTTCCATCGACAGTTTGTGGATTTCTAAGACAACGTTCATAAACGTTATGAATTACGTGGATATTCTTCTATGATATCAAGGCGTGATTTGGCGTGTTGTTTTAAGTTGCATATTTTACTACCATTCAGAATATTCAATAAATAGCATCATGATCAGATTGGTAGGTCGAAAGAAAATTATGTTTCTAATGTACAGCGTTTTGGAAACTATATATATATTCAGCTTTAACCCTATTCAGACGGAGGGGGGCTTAACGACGTTGTGCAAGGACTCCCAAACTTGGTGACTTTTCATAGAATTTAGTCGGCAACAATTCTATAATAATATATAAGTTTGGCATTTTTTGTGTTGCCATGGTAAAGGGTTTCTGACAGGCATAACTTGCAACATTCACTAATATTCAGCTTCAACAATGAGGTTTCAAGGTTTTCTTGTTCAACGACACTTGTTTTCCTACATTGTCCACATCATACATATCTTAATGTAGCTGTCATGATTCGATAGTCATAACTTATGCTAATTTGATGCCGTCATCGGTCACAATCCAAGGTGGCGGCCAATCTCATTAGTTTAGGTATAAATAGACTTTTTCCTCTTCAAATTCGTCATTACGTGGTCTGGATCGACTCTGATGCGGCAAGGAGAAGGAAAAGCTATCTAGGCCCTAGAAATAGTACCTTAAGAGATACTGAAGCATTGACCAGATGGGGATGTGTGCATGATAATCATAATAGTCTTTATTGCATATTCCTGCCCAGATTGGCTAAATGCACATCTTGTCAAGACGGCTGAATAATTCAGATTTAGAACGGGGCAGTTGCCCCCTCAAGTCGTGGTTGTCTCAACATGAGTGTGTTTAAAAGCTAGATATATATCTATCAACTATGGCTTGCTTTTTAGAAGATTGAACACTCCGTTTGTATTTTTGAAGTATTTTTAAAACAGAGGAATAAAAGGAATTTTCCCTTATTATTTTGGGATCTCTTAAACGTATATTACTTCCTCTGTTCCTTCTAATAATGTCACCTTGAAACAGAGGGAGTAATTGCTGCCTCATTTGTGCCTCCTCCCTTTCCCATAACTGCCTTTCCTAATCAGTATTTAACAGTTTAGGGTGGAACTCATGGTGAGATAATGACGGGGAAAGTATAGACCTGTGGAGATGATAGACGGCTGAGAGCTTGATGATTGCCAGGAAGCTTGTGGGAGTATTGGAAGTCTCCATGGTCACAGACAGTAGGGAGTCGCCTTAATGTCGATTTAAAGGTTAGAGAGATTCGCAGAAGACGGCAAGTATCTGTCAACAGAGAAGGTCCTACAAGGCTGTCATAGTGAGACTTATGTTTCCTATGTTCATTTCATCATTTGTTAGTTATTCATTATATTACACTTGTATGATAATTGACATTTGTTAAGTTAAATGGAGGAGGGTTTCTTATACGCCTTGCAGGCTTCTTTTCTCCTCCTGCACGTTCTTTTAGATACTTTCAATTATTTCACTGATGTTATTTTATATATGCGCGAATGAACAAAACAAAATAGAACAAGACTACAAAACAGCGTGTTTCATCGATTTGTGGTCAATGCGAAGTGAAGTCGTTGGTCTTGCGGTTAGGTTAGCGACGACAGGATAGACTGCCTTCATCAGGTTGGTAAGTCATAGACAAATATGTTTCCTAAAGACCATGCCTGTACTATACAATCATCCAATAAATTCGGGTAACGTAAACTACCAGGGTCAGTCTGCTACTGACTGTCGTGGTGTTCACATCGGTGGAGGTCTGGCTAAGACTGCGACCAACACAAGTTACTCTTCAAGACATTTTTGAGATGTAGAGACAACAGATAAGGATTTGAAGCATTGCTGTATCTTAAGATTCACCTAATCCAGAATATGAAATAATGACAAGCATGGGTTTCCATGCTCTTACTGGTAATATGAGACATGGATCTACAGTTCTACATGTACGCAGCCCCTGTCTGTACTGGTTTCTCAGACTGACATATTTATACCAGTCAATACTAGCCACATTTCTAGACACACACTAATTCCGCTGTGATAAGTTGCAAACATAAACATAATTAGACACTTTGATACAAGTCTGACAGGGCTGGTTTGAAAGTTGAAATTTGAGCACACGGTTGGTTTTTAAAAAACGGAAAGTTTCGTATTATTGCCTTGATATTGTAACGTTGTTGCAACTACAGTATCTGGGTAATTCTGCATGGTTAGATAATGTTTCCTTGAAAACCAGTAAAAAACATTTTAACCTTTTGGCCAGTGTTATGCTAATCTGCTCCTGCCTCCAATGCTTTCAGCTTGTAGGTAGTCTGCAAGTTTTATGTATTCATGTAGTTACAGGGCTAATTCACCCCTCAAACTGCTGGGAAGGTCACAGCAGGGAGCGCACGTGTACGCCCGGTTCCAGTATAATACACAGGATTGAGAGGTCACGGGTTCCTGACTGCACTGCGCTCGATGTTGTGTCTTTTGGGAAGGGCACGACTTTCCTTACTCCACCCTGGTGTAAATGGATACCTGACTTCAATTAGGGTCTAAGGGGGGTCAAAGGGTTGTGGAAGGAGATACATAGGCTCCGTCTTACAATACCCAAGGCACAGGAGATACCGAGCATCGCTCTTACAAGGGACTACATTTACCACCCTTACCAGCGGGGTGTTCTTAGGGATTTTTTGCAAGGGTATTTTTCTTTGGATGGTCCAGAAATGATAATGTAGTCAGGATGTGAACGTGTTTCTAAACAAGTAGTATTAGGCAAGGGAAATGCAGAACTTGTCTCCAGAACTCATACAACAGGCAGGACATTCAAACATGCATCAATCAGCACCTGGAATGGGCTCCCGGACAGTGTGGTCCGAGACATTAGCACACGGGGCCTTCAATCCTTTAAGACCCGTGCCCATTGCTACCTCTTAAAAATCAAGAACACTTGTCAGCTGCGAACCACTGATTGGTCACTGAACTAAATCGTTATAAGGATTTTCTGTCATAGCATTCATGATAGTATGTATTGTTCACAATAGCATGTTATAGAAAAGAACAATTCATGAAATAGTAACGCTAGACTTTTGTTACCTCTTGTATTTCAAAATGCACTGATATTCCATCAGGACGCACTCAGAGAGAAATAGTACTAGTAGCAGTAGGTGATAATCTCGCACAGTTCCTGTGATCACATCCATATAATCTGCTTAAGCCCAAGGCCAGCTTAAGGGAAATCAATTTGCTACGGCTGAAAATACCTCGCGCACTAGACGCGAAGACATGGGCTTTGGAGATTATTTTCCAAACTGCACTGAGATGGATTGGTATTTATGATGAACTTTGCCATATATATCCAACCATCGCTCCACAGTCCTGAGAATTGGAGTACCACCGCGGTGTTGTTATGAGGTCTTCACGTACACATTTGACCTTATTCATAAATTCTAAATGTTATGATCATCAATCTCTCACTTTTAGTGAAATGCAGCATTAAGTGCCCGTCCCGACTGACCTTAATTGATGGTGGTTGTGCTCATCCTATGGTTGACTAAACATCGCAATACCCAATATGTACTTGTCTCATTTGACGCTGCCAACCATCTCTAATACCAGAGTATTACAATCATCCCCTGAGATATAAAGCCCCTGTCTCACTGGACCCGCGGCACGTTGGCGACCTCGCTGCGTCCTGAATTGGATTTCTGTTACCCTTGACTTTGTAATGGGAATACCATGCAAAACTTACAACTATTACTAAAAAGACAACAAAGCACACAAAGCGTGAAGATATTCGTTTTTTTATCGATGAAATTCGTTGAGCCCGCTGTCAAATCGCTCGGTCGCAGCGAGGTCGCCAACGTGTCGCGGGTCCAGTGAGATAGGGGCTTAAGGATGCCAACTACATGTCTCATGTGGGATTCCTACACAGTATTGTACGTGTCCCAGTACCTGCCACTTACGCTGAATAATTGATGACTATCCTTGCCCTTTTTTCGATGTGTATTCCATTGTTACACAGGGTGGTCTTACAGTGTACCTAACGGCTTTTTCAGCAGCAGGACAGACAGCCTGAAACTGTATAATGGGGCAAAACGCATTAAAAGGGCGCCCTGAGGTCTAATGATGTGCAACCTTGACTGAAAACGATGCATCAATCCGCACTAATGCAGTTATCGGTCCGAACAGACGGGCCTCTATTAGCGTGGTCTGGGTGACCTCCTATGCCCGATGCTGTGTAATTACCCTCTAAAAGGATGTCCTACATTTGGCCGGAGTTTCTGTCCTACGAAACGTCCTCCTTTGGAAAAAGTGATCAAAAATGAAACCGGCCAAGCTATCTATCATGAACACTAGACAAACCGTGTATTGTTAGGGATAGCTTTTCATGCTGTTTTTGGCATCCAATTAAGTAAAACGAGTCATGTTTGTTTAAACTTTCTTCCAGATACAAGATTTCCTGTATAGTAAATCTTGAAATTTAATTTTATTGGCCTACAGCATAATACCCCACCGCTGAAGTATGAACATGTTAAATCAACAACGATTGCAACTGTTCAAAAGAGGTCATTGTTGTTTAAATATAAACAGGATTTAGATCGATACATACTTGTTCCTGACAGAGTGGTATGTGTTCTCCAATGCGAAACAGTGCAAACACGGAAGGTGTGGATTTCAGCTGGGTATTTCTTTCCCACTCAAAGTCCATCATGATGTTATTCTACAAATTTCTCAGAGGGGCATCCGATAAGGGACATAATGGTTCATGAGGACGGTTAGGTTTGTCCTCTCAAAGGTGTTTCTTAACATCCACATTGACAAAAGTGTGACAGTATTTTTTTAGCGTTACCAGTGTGTGTATGAAGTATCTTAAGCTTGGCTTTTTTTCCGAAATGGATTATTTGTATTCCTTTGAATGTTTCATATTTTGTAAACATTACTGACTTGTTAAAGCCCACAATCTATGACATGATCGATTGTCAGTCTCACCATTCTATCTTTCTGAACAATCTGAGCTGTCAGCTCTTCTCGATTCTCTACGCTTCATAGGACTATAATGTTGCTATTAGATCATAATCATTTTAGATATCGTTCCATACTCATAAATCCTATCTCAATTACGTTTTTCTCACGTGTTGGTTGTTAGGTATACTGATTTCTCGTGTGTAGGTAAGAATTAAGTATGCCAAGCCGATCAGACCACGGGTTTTCCTATGTTCTTACACCTTCTTCCAAGCTTGTTTCTTACGGGTAGACTCTGTTCTACAGTATCCCTGGTCATTGGTATTCTGTACCACAAACTTAGGCTTTTTATACCGGACGACTCCAAGGTGGTGTTATCACGCGATTCGAAGGAAAATCAAATCAATCAAGTTTCACTTCCCGCGTGATGCTAGCTTTTGGGCCCGGGCACATATCTTACGAAGGTTGTTAGCTTGATTCTTGTCTTGTTAGATGAGTTGGAAATCTAAATAACATGGAAAATAAGGAAAAATCTTACCAGTGTTCGAAATACACTTTAGAGAATAAGTGCACTGGTGCACCTAATCTAAAAATTTAGGTGCACAGAAAGAATTTTTGGTGCACAACATAAGATAAAGTAGAATGTCAGCAAAATGTGATTGCAAACGTTTACTGCCTCTCCAAAGAATTTCAATCTGTAATTCTTCAGCTAACATCAAGGTTGTATTGTTTTTTTCTGATACTCAAATTTCAGGAATGTTCTGTTTACTAGTGTACAATAGTACTTTTACCCTATAGTCTACAAAGGTGCACTGGTGCACTCACAGTAAAAAAAAAAAAAATCAGGTGCACAAAAGTGCATGTACCGTACACCCAGTATTTCGAGCCCTGCTTACCATATCTTTTACGACACACTCATAGAGAAGGAGTAGATCTTTAGTGTGTGATGTCCAGTGATGTACTTACCGATAAAGATATGGTTGACCAAGGTAAAGGGGATGCAGAAGAACGCTATGAGGAGGTCGCTCAGCGCTAGGTTGAAGATGAAAGTGTTGGTGACCCCCCATAAGTGGCGGTTACGGGCGATGACCACCACCACGATGAGGTTCCCCAACACAGTCCCCACGAAGACCACCGAGTACCCGACGGAGAACAGCGCGATTGCCGGTGCCGTTTGCTTATACATAAGTTCCGGCCACGACTCGCTTACGTTCACGTCCATACTGGCACGCCAACAGTTTCGTCTAGCCCTGTAGCAGCCGTCTCAAATCTTGTAGTGAGCTGGTTTTGCTATCCCTTTGGCGTGTCTTGTTTTTATAGCTTGCCATAGACGCGTTCGTACCTGCGTGCGGTTCTCCCTAGTGATGAAGGACATCCAACACAATGAGCTCTTTCGGCCTCTCTTGATGTCATCAAACGCTACTCCTGATTGGTCACAATATGACTCTATGATACCTGTGCGTATGGTACAACTTCAGAAGAGCATCATCGGCCTTATAAAGTTTCTGCATCCGTCAGTGAAGAAAACAAGGTCCAGGAAAGATCACGATCAAAGAAAAACACGAATCATCTACGTACATGTATAGCATGTTGAAAAACACGCCCGGTATCATGCCAAAGGCGAATGTTAATAGAACTACAGCTTTTCAAAGCGAAACAGGGGTACGATCCGCCGAATGTCACAAACAACAAGGCAAATGTTGTCTGATCCGGGCCTACTAGATCACAGTCAATATGCCGCGATACGCATGCGCGAATCACAGCCCAAGATGCAAATTATAAACGGGCACTGCACACATCACAGAGGTATTTTTCAACACGGCATCGTCTTTTAAGAAATTATTTACTGTGAAAGCTTACTTTAAGTTTAAAGGACATTAACTGAAGCATCAAAACATGGCCTTGACCAGATGCGTGTTTTCAGTACTACAATATCAGAGTGACCATTGTATGTCTACATTCATCTGTTCTCACCAAAATGAAAACAAAACAAAACAAGCTTTGCTGTTCCCGCTGAATGGCTACCACATACAGTTTCATTGATGACAATGAAATCAAAATACCACACCTGGCTGAAATAGTGCATCTGAGAAGCAATACGTATATTACAAATTTTGGTCATCAAATTTCTCGTTGAAAGTGTAATAAGCAAGTATGTTCACCCCACTATTGTTCACCTCACTATTGTTCACCCCTTGATACTTCCATAAAGCTACATACGTCAAGTTGTGTTTATGAAAAGACTACGTCCATATAGGCTTACGGTGATTACCATTGTAAAAATCTAGAAGCGCCCCCTGATCCTCGCAGTCAAAACTGCAACACATGGTAGGATATATTAGTTGCTGCATACCTACATATATACACATGCGTATATATGTGCACATACGTTACATTTATAGTCAAAACAGTTTCCAAATATTACATTTATAGTCAAAACAGTTTCCATATATTACATTTATAGTCAAAACAGTTTCCATATATTTCATTTATAGTCAAAACAAATTCCACATATTACTTAGGATACACTGCCATTTGATGTGTGATATCCTCTGGATACCTCAAACCAATG